>NC_086289.1:10365178-10562678 GCF_963924245.1 Chroicocephalus ridibundus | reverse complement strand
AAGAACAGAGCGCTCAGAAATTCCTGTAGGTTTCAGGAGGAGAGGAGAGAGGTCCCACTGGCGTCCCTACCAAGAGAAAGGCTGCAGCATGACATCTGCCCAAATTGGACACCACCTGGGAGGGAGAAATTATAAATGCCTCTCTCCCCAGGAAAAGCTCACATCCCATTTAGATACCAGAGAATCCAACCCTGAGGAAACAAGGCCTCATTAGTGTCATTGCCCGAGGAACTACTTAATTAAAGGACAACAGAGTTGAGAGCATTGTTATGTAGGCCTTTGTTCCTTACACCTGGTCATTTCCATTGATGTAAAATGTCATCTTTCTGATCTGGTAGCACTTTGCACCCACTTTAGACAAGTATTCCTGACCAGCCGAGGAGGTGCAGAGCCGGGAAGAATCAGACCTTTATTACTGAGGTAATTATAGCCTCACCTAACCATCAGGCGGAGGGTGTACACCTCTATTAGCCAGTGCTCCCACAAAGAGAACAAAGGCTGGCTGGAAAGTGGGAGCCACCCAGGGAGCATCCCTGTGTCCAGCTACACCACTCTCGGGCGGCAGACATGCTGGGGAGGTCATGACCACAAGCTCCCGCATCGCCCGTCTCCTGCTTGTTTTCCTGGTTTTTAATCCAACTTGACTTAGCGATGCTAGTGAAGGCCATGAGATGGGGAGACTAAAACGAGGAACGGTACCATAACCGAGGAAATCAGCTCTCAGTTAAAATGCTAAAGGAGGTAGGGGGTAGCTTTCAAAGCTTGTCTCAGGAACTAGCCTAATTCTGTTTTCAAAAGCCACTGTTGAGTGCTTTTGAAAATTTTATCCTAGATGCTTGGCTCAAAGACCTTAACCAAAGATATTTTTTTTTCTCTATCCGCTATACGAAAGCTAAATATAAACCGACGTTATTGAACAAAACCCTAACAAAACCCCTGTTGCAGGTCTAGAAAAATCTTTACTCAGGAAATCGAGTTATTGGAGACCAGCATCTAAAGTGTCCTTCAGTTTTGGATGCCTCTTGTTTTGCGTACACGATGTGGCGTAGAAAAAAAACGTTATTTCTGACAGCAAATATTCGCTTGCCGTTCTTTTTATCTCCTCCTATTTGCCTTTTGTTCTCCTGCCCTCAGAAAATCAGGACCTGAGTGTCTCCGAATGGGTAGCTAAAGTTGCTTTTGAAAACGTGGATTAGTCTATTTTCTCCATACAAGTATGTGCGTATGTGTGTCTGCTGTTTGTCAGAAGAGCGCCTTAATGACTTTTCCGCTGATTGACTGTGGGACCACAGGCAGGTCATAAAGCTAGCCTGTGCCTCAGTTTACCCACTGCGACTTCATTAATGCTAACCTACCTCACGAGGTGTTGTAATGTTTAATATATTATGTGCTCTGTAATCCTTGGATTAAATGTATTATGTAAGTGAAAAGCACCCATTTGATGTGTATGTAAATGCTGCAGTATAATAGGTAGGAGGGTCATTTGGGTGTAAGTGTAATACAAGCGCTGGCAAAAGGCAAAAGGGATTCCATTGTATTGACTTATTTTTAAAGAGCTTTTTATTTACTGAAATGCTCTGGACACCCAGAAGGAGAGACATTCCTCACTAAGCATCTCTGCTGTTTCATCTGTCTTGAAGTGCTTTGATAAATGGATTGAAACTTGTCAGCTTTTCCTGTAGTTTCTGAGGCTCCCTCTGGAAACTCTGTTGAAATGTTATTATTGCAACTTCTTAGAGCGCTACTTAATGAATCGTAACAGATATCCCTGCGAGTCCCGCAGACGCTGTGAGGACCGTGCTTCCTCTCCTTCCCGCTGCAGAAGCAAACACACGGCAGCAGAGCTCATGTCCTCCTCCACCATGAGCAGCCGGTCTCTTGCCAGGGAAACACTTCTCACCTTCATGGGCTTCAACCCTAGCCTTGTGTCCTGGCTGTGTGAGGCTTCAGGGACGATGAACATAGCCAGATGTCCCTTGGGTTAGAGATTAATTTTATCTTTTAAGAAGAGACCTTAAGAAGGACAATAAATTAGGTTTAAGTCTGTGATAGTTGATGTCCTCTGTCTCTAGGATGAGATATTTTGGCTTGCTTGCAGTGCCTGAGCTATCCTGAAGCTCAGACTGCTGACTTGGGTGCCCACGGACAGTCTGAACTCACACTGCACACAGGTCCCACCTCCCCTCGGAACAGCCTTTTCTCAGGCAACAGGTACGTGATGTTACCACATGGGCAGTTGAGACGGATGGAGGGGTAAGAGTAGCACCTCTCCTGAAGCACAGGAATGACCCAGCAGGGCCATTACATCTGCCTGAGGAAATCTGCTGAGAGGGTGGTCAGAGGTGCCTGACAGGAACACGTTAGTGTGGAGCTGCAGTGGAGGGGGAGGGTGGAAAGAAGTCAACCATCTTGGACTCCGGCAATGTCCTACCCTGTTGCATCCCAGAGTGGAGCAGTGGGATGCCCTGGTGACTTATTTCCTGCCTCCAGCTATTCAAAGGACTCTGGCTCCTCTGCTCTCTCTGAAGCAGGGCGTTTGCGACCAGTGAGGTGCTTGGTTCGGTTGCTTGGTTGTGCTGGGTAGGCTCAAAGATCCTTGTCCTGATGCAACGGTCACTTGAGAGTTTAAAAGTTTTTTGGTGGGTTGTTTGGTGTGTGTTGTTTTTTTAATCTTCTCACTGGGTTTCAGTCGTCCTTGTTTTTGTAAGGATATGAAACTGGGCTGTTGCTGCTCGGGTTGGCATGAAGTGTGAAATGGCTCGACGCACATTGCCGGCAGCATTAATAGCTGTGCCCCTCGCCCTGCCTGGGACGGCTGACGGCTGGCCATCTCCAGCTTGAAGAGTAAGAGCGTGCCTTCCACTTGCCTCCAAATATGAACTTGGCCATCCTGAGTGAGGTAGGCAGGAGGATGGCGGGGGGGGGGGGGGGGCGGATTTTGGAGGAGCTCCTGGTCAGTGTGGTGTTGGAGCAGAACTACGCAGTGGCTGGGTATGGGTCACCTCGGGGGTGGCTCCGTTACCCTCAGCACGCTGAGGCCATGTTTGATATCCGCAGCCTTTTATTTCACTTTTTTATTAACATTTTGCATATTAAAATTTGTGTAGGCAGCCAGAAGAGAGCAGCATCTACACAATACTCAGCACAATGGAGAGGATTAGGAATCAGTGGCTCGGTTCTTTGGGACCTGGACTCGGGGGGTGGGGGTGGCAAAGTGTCCTTTCTTTACACTTTGTTTTAAAAGTACTTCTAATTTCTTTCTGTGTATCCTCACTGCAACACCATCTATGCCCAGTACTGGTTTGTGGTCTCAGCTGCTAGTTTCAAAAAATCAAATCAAACCAGGGTTACCTTGGTCTTTTTGCTGAGCTGTTCACATTTGCTTTTAAAGTTTCTTCTCTCTTCTCAACCAGCCCAAACGTATTAGTGTGCATACCTAGGTACAGGGATGCCAACATAGGAAATTATTTTCAAAATAACGACTAGTGGTTTGGGATTTTTCTGGCATTTCAGCTGCCCTCGCATGAAATTCCTCCAATATTTTCATTCACAGTAGGAACGCTCTGGAAATCAAACCCCCTAAAAGTTGCCTCTGTTTTATTCCTCCCAAAGTGAAATTGTCCACTTGTCCCTCGTGAGATCCTGGAGGAAACTGTCTGCGCACACACTTTGACACATCTTTGGTGCATTCCACACGAGCCGGTGAAATTACACCAGAAATATGAATTTAGCCCACACAGGGTGTGCGCGCTGCGCTGTCTGCACAGGGCACGCACACACACACGCACACACACACACGTGCCCCAGCGAACGCTCCCATTTCAATTTCAGAATAAGCCATTCAGGACATTGCTGTGTGATTCACTTCATGACTGTGCGCTGTATGCATTCCTCGAAAACGAATGGCTATTCTGTGAATGTTGCCGCTTTGCAAAAATATTTGACGTGGGTTCAGTTGGTTTTAATATTGGGGTTTTTGAAATCTCCGTAATTGTCATGATTACCGTGTGTAATAGAAATTAGAAAGAAGCCTGGGTTTTGGCTTTGAAGCTACCTACTTCTAAGAGTCCATTTTTTTTAAGTTTTCTTTTTAAGGTGCTTCTTCGTGCCCCGGCTAAACTTTCCCCAGATTACGTGTTAGCTATGATAGCTGTTCTATAGTTAGATTTTAATCAGCCTCAGTACACAGTAATGTTAAACACTGAAAGAGCTACTAATTAATCGCCTTTCTGTATGTAACAGAGAGATAAATATCCATCCCGGAGGAATTGTAATTTCATGGTTTCTAATGATGGTTAGATTACATTATCTGGATCACTTAGGCTGTGGGTGTCATAAAAAATGCTCAAAGTCATTTATATTCAGTTTAATTTTTTTTTTTAACTTTGTAAGCCTGAGAAAATAATGCGGTGTTAGCAAGTCTGTTTCATATTTTAGTTAAATATACCTTTGTTGCACTGACTGAATGGATTGAGATGACAGTGACAAACTCAGTTCTTTTCTATTTAACGTGCACCCTCTGCAATCAAATTAACAATGTACAAATCTTCCTCGGGCTTCTGCAGAAGAGTCTGTTGAGTTCCTCGCTGTGGTTGTGCTTTGGGGAAAGGTTTCCTTTTTGGATGTCCTTTTGCACTGGGTGTTTTCTGCTGATTCTTGTATGTTCTGTGAAGTCTCAGTCGCCTGTCTTGAACCAAGAATTAACTGGACTTTTGGGTTGCATCAGGCTGTGGCTCAAATAAAATAATACAACCCGGCAGCGGTGTGAACCTCTCATTTTCCCCTCCCCACTTCTAACTGATTGGAGTCCACGCGTGACTTGTGCGCCTGCACGTCCCCGTCCACAACACACTTAAATTTGGTAGCTGCAAGAATACCAAAAAGGAAAAAAAAAAAAAACAAAAAAACACTACTCTATGTATATATTGTAATAGCTAATAGTTGCATATTTTGAAGTTATACTCATTCATATTTAAAAGGCTGAGGCTTCTTTGAACTGCTGTGTTGGAGGGGGAAGTTAATTGTTTCTGAATGAGGATGATACTCCCTTTCCATATCAATTATGTGTGCTGCTCCGAATTATCAATAACGCTCATTTCCAATCTCCGTCGTTCGCAGTTCCGCAGCAGGTGAATGCGCTTCCAGAAAGTTGCCGGGGCTCCGGGGCTGCAGCCCCTTTCTGCATCCGCCGGGAGCCAGAGGTGGGAGGGAACCCCGCAGGAGCAAGGTGAGATAAAGAAATGCGATATATTTCCAAGAGAGAGTTTGTCATCAGTTAGCTAAAATTGCTTCTGAAGTTTCGCTGGCAACTGTTCTACATGTCTGACTTAGTGACGAAGGAACTATACTATCTTAATAGAGAACTCCAGAACTTCAGAAGGGTTTCTCCTTGTTTGAATGCACAGCACAATGAATTTGTACCCACAGAGCATTCACCACTTACATTTCAAAACCTACAGCACACTAAACGTGAAACTTTTGTTCAAATTTCAAGGATTTTGATAGCCCAAGTGAATAGACACTGCCTATTGATTTTTCCCTTACAATGACTCTTGGATAACCTATTTTCTCATTTATTTTTAACGACAGCTCATGAGATTTTACAGCAATTCTGCCCAACCTCCTAATATCAAAATCCCTCCTTGACCCTGAAAATTGTAATTCTGCTATAGATCACAGCTGCTGAATATTACCTTTTACTAAGCTGGTTAAATAAAATATGTCCAAATCACTAGATCCCACAGGCCATGACTGCAATTCTAATTACACAGGGTCTGTATTTCTGCTCTACTGTACAGAAAAGCACAGCTCTCTCAGAGTCCACACCAAAGTGTGGGAATCCAGAATATTGGTTCTAGTTTTGAATTTAAAAAAAAAAAAAAAAAGTTACACTGCTCTTCAATGATTTTCCTGTAAAACTTTTACAAGGGAACCAAGCCCTTTTGATGTGTTCCGTACAATAAAATGCTGTGTAAGTCTGGAGGACAGAAGCATGTGGCGAGAATTTTCTTATGATTGGGGGATGGGTGTATTTGATGTGTACCCATTTCAAAATCAAAAAAAAAAAAAAAAAAAGAAAAAAAAGTCTCACACTACTCTTAGGCTGCATATTCTGCACAATGGCTTGGGAAACCAATGTAAGGAAACTAATTCTGGCCATTAAACATATCCTTTCCCCTCCCACTGCTTATTCAAAGAGTGATCACATGCTCCCTGCTGCAAGTTACACCATTATAGAATTTAGATATGGAAGAAACCTATTAGATTAGCCGTTCCACCTACTGATGTGGGATTGTTCCCTGGAGAACCTTATTCATTAGTGGATCACAGCCTAACCTCGTGGGCACACTGTGCCAAGACCATCTTGGGTTTGTTCTGCTTTTTCCCCCCATCCTTTCCCTCCGGTGCTCGGAGAGCGGCTGAGGGGGTGGTTAGGTGAGGAGCACGGTGGAGGAGATGGTCGGGGTGGCGGTTTGGATGCTTGTGCGGGTGATTAGTTTGTGTACTTTTTTAATTAGTATCCAAGTACGGAGGACTAGATGGGGATGGGGGGTGGTCTTATTCAACGTAATTCACTGTAAGATCTTCTGGAGCCCAGTGGTCTTCTGCAGCAAATCACCTTCATAGCTTGCCCCGATTCTGCAGTGTCCTCAGATCTTGTCTCCATTTTGCTTTCTGCTTTCAGTCTTTTGTGAGCAGATGGAGTCAAACTTTTAATTGCTTGCCTGCCAGGGAAGGCAGCTTGGCATTTTGCCGCTTTTCCAGGACAGAAAGTTTTTATTTCAATTATTCTATGGTCCAATCCTATAAAACTCTGAGCTTTGCAGGGCAGCTGTGGGTGCTTGGCATGCCTCATGGTTGTGCCTGGTACTGGGGCACTTTGGGCTGGGTTTCCTACTCCAGACTTTTCCTCTCAGAGCTTCACTTGCACCTTCTGTCCTGGTAACTTCTCTTGGCGATTCCCCTTATGGAGAATCCCTGGGAGGGCTCAGCGCCAGCCCGTTCTCTGGGGTCAGCCACTCATGGTGCAATAGTCTGAGTCAAACCCGCTATTGAAGCACTTTAAGTCTGTCACTTTAGGCAAGATTATTTGTTTCTACCATGTGGGAGCTGCCAGTTGTCCCCTGTTCTGGCCCCTGTGTGTATGAGCCCTGCACCACGCTGCGTCTGCGCCTTTCCTCCACGGGCCACCCACGCATGGACTACCCCCTCCAGGCCTTTGCAAGGTCCCCAGAGGTGAAACCAAGGTCCAGAGAGGTCTGTCTGCAAGCAGACATCTGCTGACCCCAACAGGGACCACCATGAGTCCTGCTGAGCCCAGACCAGGTACGGGGAGCCATCACCACACGGGAGAGCCTGCATCCTTTGGAGATGCGCTCCCCCTTCCTCTGAGGACCGGGTCCTCAGAGCTTCCCTTCGGTTGGTAGAGACTGGGAAAAGTGTGAGAAAGGGAGGGGAGCCGCAGCCTACAGTTTCAAAGTTCTGGTTTCCGCCCTCAGAATATAATAAATGGCTGCTGAGGTACTTGACATGGAGCTAAAGTCTGTAGGGTGAATTTTCAGCGCAACGCACAGGAAATTATATGCACAATTACTGTTGTTAACAGAGCCTGGGCATGTAACTCCCTGCACAGCAGGCTGGAAATCTTCCCCATGCATGTTTAATGGGGTTTGGGTTGCTACATTCCTAGGGCTGTGTCCCTTTTCTAATGCCTAGTGTCCTGGATGAAACAAAGGAAGTACTGAATGTAAAAGAGATTTTATTTTGCTATTAAAATAATATTCTCTTGATCTGCACTCTCCCTCTAATGCCAAAGAACTTCTTGCCTCACTCAGTGATCCCTTAACCTTTCTGTTCTGTGAGAAAAAAAAAAAATAGAGAGAAGAAAATCACAGCTTTATTTATTTATTTTTTCTTCTTCTAAATGTGTTCCACATAACCTGCTCATCGATGTTCATACAAATGAGTATATACGTGTTCGTACAGGCAGCACAGTTATTCTAGTGATGGATGTTGTTGAAATAAGTGTAGGTCGTAACACAGAAAATACTCATCTAAATCATAATGCAAAAATGCTTCTGAGTAAATAATATATTTGCACATCTTCATAGGAAAATGCATTGTATGTGCCATTTCACTAATCAGGCTTGTATTTAAAATGTCTCCCTGCTCAGGAGGTTATTAATGTGGTATTTAAACTTCAGTACATTGTACACTGGGAAGGGTCTGTAAATTTGGGATTGTCTTTTGCTTCCATGCTGTTTATTTAGTTTTATGTACCATAATTGTTTTCCTTTCCCCCAAAGAAGGTTATCATCTCCTGCACCTAGATCAATTCAAATGGACTTTAATTACTGTCAATAAAAATTAAATTACTCCCCTAAACTAACAGTTTTGCAGCTAAAAGAAGCTTATGTTTACAGCCGTGCTGTCTTATTGGTAGAAATTTTCTTCGACCCACATTATGCTCGACTTTCTGCAAGGCAGAAAGCAAGGTGCTGTAAACTGAGACTAGAAACACCAAAGTGAAAACACACACACATCAAATATATATATATATATATATAAAAAAAATACATCAAATACATATACAAGTTTCTAAAAGGTTTCAATCATTCTAAAATTGCACATGATTGCTCTTCGGCTCCCTAAAACGCTTTCATCTAAGAGCAGAAAAAAGTGTAGCTTTCTCAAGTTTTAAAAGCATTGTTGGGGCATGCCTAATAGATTTGTCTAACTCGGTGTGCCTTGATATATGCAGCAGGGTTGATTGTGTTCTCCTCAGCATAGATCTTGAAACTGTAAATAATTTTTTGAAGTAAATAGTCACTTGATAATTGCTTAATGAAGTATCACACACCAGCAGTTTTGAATACAAAAAAAAAAAAAAAAAAAACCAAGTTCAAACCTACCGTGTGGTGTCTCCTTTTACTGGAAATGGGCTTTTACTTTTAAACTTCTGTTATATTTGGAGAGAAGTAATCCCACGGAAAATGATACCAGTACTAATAGGGAACATACTATCTTTCATGTGGGTATTTTTTTCATGTTTAAGGTTTCTTTGTTATTATCTCAGTAGCAAGACTCTCCACACAGTCTTAGGCAGAAAATCAAAATATGCCTTAAAGCAATAATCTTTTAATAAGTATCAAATGTCTTTCAATGAGATAAAAGAATTCTGTAGCATGCTTATACACACACACACACACACGCACTTACTTCACCATTAATCTTATTTTAAACCTTTTCAATACTATTTTAGGGAGTCTTTTTTTTCTTAACCAAGACTAAACCCCCCTCACAAATTTTAGATAGTTGAATTTCTAAATGCTACTAAAAATTTTGGTAAAATTGGTCTCTCCACTTGTTGTCACTCCTTGTTCAGAGGACTTTGGGAGATGGGAGCATCTCCTGTGGCCTCAGACATTTCCATCAGCCAAAACAGGGGTGTTGCTCAAAACTTCTTTAAGACACCAACCTTCTTTAGGACACCAGCTTGGAGAATTAAGTCTTTTTGCATTGATTTTTTCAGGAGTGGAGGATGGAGTGTATTCACACAGCCAGATTTTGGGTGGGTAAAGCTGGGATCCTTCAGAGGAGGTGCAAGGAGCCTGTATAACTCTGCTAATGGACACAAAGGGACACTGGGCTTCACCATCCAGGCCCAGACTTGTCCCACCCAACTTTAGGTTCTTACCCAGGGAGACTAAGTTAGTGGGTTAGTGATCTGAGGTGCCTTCTGTAGGCAGCAAAGATACACAGGGATGATCCCTAAGGTTAGACTGGGGAAGTGTGCTGCCAGTCTCTTGCTAAGGAGGAAGGAATGAACGCAGCGGGCATGGTTACTCTGCAGGTGAAAGCGGGGGAAGTCTGGACTGCCACTGATGAGGGGAACAGGTTCAGCCTTCTCCTTCGTGAATCATAGAATGGTTTAGGTTGGAAGGGACCTTAAATATCATCTAGTTCCAAACCCCCTGCCATGGGCAGGGACACCTCCCACTTGACCAAGTTGCTCAGAGCCCCATCCAACCTGACCTTGAGCACTTCCAGGGATGGGGCATCCACAGCTTCTCTGGGCAACCCGTGCCAGTGTCTCACCACCCTCAGAGTGAAAAATTTCTTCCTAGTATCTAATCTAAATCTACCCTCTTCCAGTTTGAAGCCATTACCCCTCATCCTATCACCACATGCCCTTGTGAAAAGTCCCTCCCCAGCTTTCTTGTAGGCCCCCTTCAGATACTGGAAGGCTGCTATAAGGTCTCGCTGGAGCCTTCGCTTCTCCAGACTGAACAACCCCAACTCTCTCAGCCTGTCCTCATAGGAGAGGTGCTCCAGCCCTCTGATCATCTTTGTGGCCTCCTCTGGACCCGCTCCAACAGGTCCATGTCCTTCTTGTGCTGAGGACTCCAAAGCTGAAGTCAGGGGAAAGAATACTGCATGCTCTTAACTCTCATCCGGCCTTAGACTCCAACCTGTTTGTTGAGACGAGAACAATATCTGTGTCCGACATCAAAATGTGAGGCATACTTCCCAGCCCTGCTGCTTACCTGTGACTGTGACATGCAAGGTGCAGTGCTCACTTGGTGCTGTTGGAGTGGACGTGCTTTGTGCTCAGAGTCTCTCCTCGTGGTGAGAAGCTGGAGCATTTCCACCCCACAGAAAATAAGCACGAAGGGGAGGAGGTGCTGCACTGCAGAGCGCAGAGCTGCTCCATTCTCCAGTGACTTAAATGGGGCCTTGAGGGCGTGAAGTGGGAAGAGGTTGGGTTTTTTGGAAAATGATGCCTCTTGCAACTTGGCTTCGGTGACAACAAGCTGCAAGTTGCCTACATGCCACAGGTTAGGTTGTCAAAATTGTTGTCTTTCCTAATGCTCTTTGTGACAAATACTCCTAATTGCTTCTCACTTTCATAGTTTTCCGTGCCTCCTGGCTAAGACATCCGTCTGTAGCCTTTACGGTTTGTCCTTTCAAAGCTCGGCCTCAGTTGTGTCTATCTGTGTTTTCTGTTTCTTACCAGCTCGAGCATCCCCTCCCCGTCTCGCCATCCCTCCGAGCCTGCGGAGCGACGCGCGGGTGCCTGCCAGCTGCTTCGGAGACCGAGCTCTCCGTGCCTTTCCCGGCAGCTGAGCGGCACGTTGCCCCGTGTTTGCTACACCTGGTGCATAAAGATGCACGACTTTCCTCTCTTGGAACAACCCAAAGCATGCGTGGCACACTGAATCCAAAAATAGGAATGCCATCACCGGCTACTTAGAGGAAAACGCAGTGAAAGGAAAAAGAAAACAAAACGAAATGTGGTTTGTCTCTTTTATGGAGATGGGTCCAAATTCCTTACCTACTGAGCCAGACCTCCCTTAGCATCTATGGTGGTGCTAATTTGAGTTGCGAACTCATGATTACTTTTTTAAGAAATCTACATATTAGTGTTGCAAGAAGGAGACTTTGAAAGCCTTTTAAGTATCTTTCTCATTAATTTACTTAATCCTCTGATCTTGCCTTCTTTTAAGTTGTTTATTTTTAAAAGAAAGACAAAAGGGAGCTGGAAAGCTTTGTTACTAAAAGAAAGGTT
Source organism: Chroicocephalus ridibundus (assembly GCF_963924245.1). Lineage (NCBI taxonomy): Eukaryota > Metazoa > Chordata > Aves > Charadriiformes > Laridae > Chroicocephalus > Chroicocephalus ridibundus. The sequence continues at coordinate 10,551,109 of NC_086289.1, read as the reverse complement.
TTTAAAACTGTATGTGATACAAAGTAATTAAGAGAATATAAATATAGGTGTAAGTAGTACACAAACACACGGAGTCTGTGTGCTGGGAGAGCTTCCTCCCCTGGCTTTAAAGGGAAGCAGCCGACGGGGTGGCAGAGCGCAGGCAGCAGACCTGCACCTCAGGCACTGGCCATAGTAACCCTCTCCTTTCTACACATTCATTGTCTTTCTTCAAGGTTTTTAAATGCTAAAAGGCACAAAAAAAAAAAAAAAAAAAAGGTTTTTGTAGTGGAGAAGGTGGAACCAATTTCTGTAGCTGATGAAAGCTTCAAAATTTTCACATCATTTTTTGTTCTGAAGTGTTTCATGAAAATTTTCAAAAGTGACCTGAGATTTCAGTCTTCTCCGCTTGAGAGTGCTCAGTTGTTTGGGATGTGTAAACTTTCTTTTTCAGAAAGTAAGTTGCTTGTCCATCTCTGGAAATCAGGTTCCCTCCAAGGTGCTCAGCACCCAAAAGAAAACCCCACCAGAGGCATCCAAAACCATTCTTTACTTTTAAAGGTTTTTACTCAGATAACCGGGACAGGGCAGGCCTGAATTTGGGATGAAAGAAAACTTAGATGAGCAGGGAAGTTATTCCCCAAGGACTATATCCTCAGTGATACTGTGAGCCAGCAACCCCCGTAGCTTTCAGCATCTCTCATGATCAGACTGGATGTCTTTTGCCCGAGGCTGAAAAATCTCATCCTCTCTAAAACCAAAGAGATGTTGGCTGTGAGTTATGATTAGTAATAGAGTCCATTTGTGGGGAGGTGGGGGGAAGGGGAGAAGATGGACCCAGAATCATAAGATTTTATGTGCTCGGCTGATTTCCAGACAGCCACGGAGGACTGCCCCGGTCTGGGTAGTTCACCGCTTAAGCATAGAAACTAAGAGAGAGCACAGGGAACAGCAAAGGGAGAGCAGACAAGCAAATCATAGGTAAGTAGTCTGCATTCTTTATAAGTGGCATAACCGAAATGTACCTGGTTGAAGGATAAACCCAGGGAGTTACACCATCTAAAAGGCCACCTGGAAGAAAGATCAACATCGCCGGGGTGAAGTGCTGTCAGGAAGACAAACCCCAACGAGCGTATTGGCAAAACAGAGTGGGAGGACGTCCAAGTGCCTGCTCGGAGCATCAGCACCCAACTCCTCTCACCGGCGGAGTAGGAGGACGGCAGCACGGCGCTGCTGACAAGGGTGTCAGATGCTCATCCACAGTCAGCTCTCACCGGCCTGTCTGGATGAACTGCTGAGCGAAAACATTCCAAATTTGGAGGCCCACAAAAGGGGGTAAGTTGTGTTTGGCCGGGCTCTAATTGCATCCTTGCATTACTCTGCAATTAACTGCTGCCACGGTCTGCTCCAGAGGAGGGAGCGTGCCAGCTCCGTTCCTGGGCAGCCCCGGAGGCTGGCGGAGCTCATGGCTCTCGCTCCGGGGGGTGACCTGCTCGGATGGCTCCGCGGCTCTGCTGCCAGCCCTGCTGGCAGTGCCGGTCTTCCCAGGGTGATGTGCGTTCCTCCTGTGGCATGGTTCTCTTTGCAGGCATTAAAAGTTTGAGAAATCACATAGAAAATGTAGGGCAAGGAGAACACATCGATTTTCACTGATTTCATGTATCTTAGGAGAGACATGACTAGAGAAAAATGCGAGCGCAGTTTTCCATAGCATTTACTGTGGCTGCTTTCAATGCATGCCTCAAAAGGAGGCAGTGTCTCGCAGAAAATACGTAATTCTGTCAAGGTACAGAGGGGAAAAGAAGAATAATTTTGCTCTTGCTTTACAGATCACTATAGTTCTGATGTCAAGAATAGCATGGTAAAGTAGCACAAGTTCCGGAATGAAAGGAAAAGCAGTGTTTAACCCCCCGATTGGGATGTGCTCCTCATTTCTAAAGTGTGTCTCACTAAATCCTTGCCTGTAGGGGAGAGACGGGAAGGGAGAGAACAGATTTATAACTCCCAGTGTCCGGGATTGCCGGTGTTGGCCTCAGCTTCATCAGCTGGAATCATGGGGGCCTGGGGTACGAAGAATGGGTGCAGAAGAAGGAGGCAGAAGGGAGGTTCTCCGTAGGCCCCAGCGTTGAGTAACAAGTCAATCCTTTGCAAACTTGCCTTGTTTAACCCTAAAAGGGGCATAGCCCAGAGCAGCACAGGGTGCCGGTGCAGCCAGGGCAGCAAAGGGTGCTGCTGGCCAAGCTTTCCTGGGGTCCCAGGTGTGGGCTGGCTCCTGGATTCCTGCAGGAGATTCCTTTTATTTCTGGCCATCCTCCCAGTCTCCCGGGGAGCAGCTGCAGCACGCGACAGTTTTTCCAAAGCATGTGAGTGGCAGACAGCCCTTGGCCAGCCCGGAGGAGCAGGCAGCCTCCGCCGGAGCACATCTGGGTAAAAACTAAGAGAGTAAGCCTGGTTTGGATGTCTGCATTTCATCTGGAAACGCCAACAAGGGCAAGAGGAGCTCAAGGTCCCTGCACCTTGGAGCTCCTCCATCTTGGGCACCTGGCAGCTGGTGGCAGTTTGTGCTGCAGGCGAGTGCGCATAGAATCATAGAACCATTTAGGTTGGAAAAGACCTTTAAGATCATCGAGTCCAACCACGAAGAATGTGTGTGGCTTGACTCCAGTTGTTCATTGCCTTCTCTGCCTAGCAGAGCCCACTTTGGGTTTATGGGCAATGAGGAGGTAACAGGGGGAGGAGAAGCAGATGGGTGAGGGGCATGTCTGGTTCCAGGAGGTGTTTTGCATCTTAGTGTTTTTTTAATTATTTTTTTTTTTTACAAATATAGGCACTTGCATAAACATAATGCCATGCTGAAAAGAACAACTGTGTATATGTCATCTTGGTGTATGTGACTGGACACACAAAAAACCAAGGTTCCCTGGCTGCATCGGGTGGTAACAGCTGGCATGCAATCTCCTCATGTGAACCTAAAAATGCTCATAGGTCAGGGCTCTGAAAGAAAAGAACTTTTTTCCCAGTCTGGCCTTTTTGTCAAGAAGTAGAAGAAAACATTTTCTTTATTCTGGTGGTTAAATTACTGCACATAAAAAGTTACCACAGTGAAGCATCTTCCTCATTGTTACAGCCCAAGGCACCGAGAAGAACCAGTTCAGCCCTTTGGGAAGATGCTGGTGGCAGCGGGTTTTTAGCAGGAATTTCTGTTGCCTGGAATGAGTAAACTGAGTCCTGCTGGTTGAGCAGCTCAACAAGTCTTCACCCACAACCTGCCTGAGAACTGAGGCGTCTTGGTACAGCTTGGCGAAGTTAACACAGGTTCAAAATGACGAGGAAAAGTGTGTCTGACCTATTTTAACTTTTTTCTGTTATTTTTCCTGCTGCGTTTTCTCCCAGTCCCATAAACAAGCCAGGCACAAGTTTAGATGTGATCCATTCATACATCCATCTTATAATATCCAAGTTCCTTCCACATATGATGAATAGCCAGGGCTGGCCTGCTGTTCTGCCTCATCGCTCCTTTTGGAGCACAACCTTTGCAAGGGATTTGAGGTGGGGTGGAATCTGGTTTGTCAGGGAAGTGATTATCTTAGGTTTTGCTTTATGGAAAAGAAAGGAGAATGAGATGGGACTGGATGTTATGACCCTCCTCCCCACCCCACCCGCTGCTGGTGGGCTTTGCGCCTCCTTACAAACTGCCTGTGACTCAGCCCCAGCAAACTCCAGAAGCTGGAGTCCTTCGATGGATGCGATCCTTCTCCTTTTGTACCTTCTCCAGAAGACACACACACATCCCAGCCGGTGATTGTGCGTCCAGAAGAGCTGAGCTGGGCATCCCTCCAGAGGCAAGGCCAAGTTACGCTTTAGGGACGGACGGCAATAAAGACTAAATAGTGTTTACCTTATGTTTCTCATTCGCAGCCTGCCTTAAATCATTTGTAACAGGGGCGGGGAGGAGGGGGAAGGGGGACGATATTGGGATTGTGTGCAGCCCGAATGCCAAGAAGTGCTTTTGCCTTCCCAGGAGATGAGCTCTGTGGAGCCCTGCAGGGTGGGATCGCTTATTTGGTAATGTGAACGCAAGGAGCAGAAGCACAAGCAACCAGCACAGCAATAGCATTAGATCAGAGGATTTGGACTTCGCTGTGGTCCCACACCCAAGTCAGGCACAAAAATACGCGAGCGTACATTCGCAGATGTGCACATGCATGTGCTCATGGAGGCTATTTTGATTGAAAAAAAGGAGAGGATTCATTGTTTCTATCAAATGATCCACTTTTCTGGAAAGCAGCAGTGTGCTGCGGGCGCCAGGACCACAGAACCAGACTTTCTGTGGGATCCTGCGTGAGGTCCCTCATTTGGACTCTCTTCTACTGAGGCGGTGAAATTAAAGTAGGTGCCCCCACTCCCGAGCAGGGCATCGTCGGACTCCTCTTGTGTAAGGAATTGTTCAAAAATAAGCCACAGACTAAGATCCAGACTATGTTACTTTGCCGAGCTAGATTTGCCAGCGTTGCCTTGACTCTGGTTCCAGCTTTTGCGTGGGGGTGCACGCGTGCTCACGCGAGTGCTGTGCAGAATAAACAGGTACCGCCTTCTCGACCGCATTTGAACCGATTTATTTAAAGGCTAATGCATAAACCCCAGCAACAGATAACAAATTTAGCATGAAAGCAAAGTGTAATCACTTTCAGGAACTTGCCAGTTTGACCATTTAGGAGTCTGAACGGGTATTGATTTGAGGCGAATATTCTAAAGTTTGCATTACCCTTTGAAAAGTGCTAATGTAGTTCTTGTCACTTTAAATTAACTTTAGATAAGAGGGACTGACAGAAACATGAAGACGTGTGAACTATATTTGACTGATATTCTGTCAAATATTGCATGGGGTTATGATCCACAACTTTTCCCATCTGCTGCTCAAACCTGAATCCTTGAATGCACAATGGATTAATTACCATATTTTGTTCTGATTTCGCTTAGTAGTATAAAAGACTGTGAATGTCAAATGTAGCCTTACCTGCCTTCTTTTTCTAAGGGTAAGGTATATGAGGAGGGGAGGATTCTGTAGCAATTTTTCACACCCGCATATAATGATTCGCTAAGTGCACCTCTTCTCAAATAATTAGATTCCCAGAAGTTAACCAGAGTAACACAGCACTCAGAATTTCATTCACTCCTTTCCTTGGAGACTTTTTTCCCCCCTCAGTAATAAAAGGAATGAGCGCTGATGTAGCATGTTCCATCCGCTGCACTTTACAAGCGGCAGTATAAATACATGAAGGTTTGCCGTTCGGTGTCGTTGCAGAAGGGTACGGCACGGAGCAGAGGAGGTCAACACTTTCTACTGATGTTATGTTTCCTAGAAGGCCTGACATTGATTCCCCGGCACCACCTGCCTGTCCCAACAACTCAGACCGACACTGGGTAAACTAGCCTGCCCCTTTCTGCAGCTGGACAGCCAGAGAGGTGGATGTCTTAAATTAAAGGCTCCTTTGAAAATAGAGGCAGTATTAACGTGCCAGAAATCCCCTGGTGTTTCAGTGACAAAACTCAAAAGCCTTTAGTAAAAACTTTTTTCTTCTCACCTCCTTTTCCCCCTGTACCATTTGGATGAGCTGAGTTATCTTGACTTCCAGCTGAAGGGAATAATGTCCACTTTAGTTTATATACTGGGAAGTAAACCCTGCTAATAGCCAGTTCCTTCACTTTGCAGAGCCTTTAGCCCACGTATCTCTTGAGGGTTTTTTCTTTAAGGGGACACTGCACATTGCAGTGATGTCCTGGGTTACATTCTGGCACCACACCATGTAACGGATAGAAAACGTTTCTATGTGTGTCTTGTTGACTCTCGTATTCCTGTGGCAGTGAGGGAGTGCGGTTATCCAGAAATAAGCAAGCTCAACGATGGTGTGAAAGGAAGATTGAACGTATGAGGTTAGACAGAGTTGTAAGATGGAATTACAAACCCATCTCTTATTACAGTGAAGTCCCTTCTGGAAGAGCTTCATAATAATACACTTGGGAGTTACCGTGCACCCAGTCCTGTCTTTTATATGTTTTGTCACTTTTTGGAGATTTAAGAATAACATTGCCTTTCTCCAGTACTAGACTACTACATAGATTCCTTCAGACATACCCGTAGCCATTCCTCTGGACAATTTCTTTTTTTCTTCAGTAAACTCATGTTTTCACTTCATTCTTCTTTCTTCAGTCCTTTTCTTATGAAATCTCCAAGACTTGATTTGGGGATTATTTGCTCTTAGTTTCGTTTTGTGATTACCAAATGTAGGGGAAAGTCCTACACAGAAAATGCCTCTGTTTTGTTTGGGAGAATATCCTGGTTTGAGGTAAAACAGAACCAATTTTCTGTTCAGTAATTTTACTTCTTAGCTAGGCCTCTTCTAACTCTCTGAAATTAACAGCGCGTTGTGTCTAAAACGGTTCGTTCAGCGTGATAAGACAGTTTGTGCCGAGGAATGGTACGCACAGAGGCTCTTGCTTATACTTATTTCTATAACAACCAAGGTCAGCTAATATCGTTATTTGCCCCGTTGGAGGGTTGGAATCGGAAAAGCGTAGAGGGGTCCCACCTGCAGGGAGGCACGGACAGGACAGGTGATGCAAAATTGACCAACAGGGGTATTCCATCTGCTACAAAGGTGCAGGCTTGTCCTTCGTATCTGGTTGTCTTTGATTCTGGGGGGCGAAGAGGATGAAGAAGGCGTTAAGTGAGCCCAAGGAGGAGAAAAAATGGGAGTTTAGGTATGGCATATATTACCAAGTTCTCACTCTTTGGCTGGAAGGTAGTCCTCAGGCCGAATGCGTTCCTGTCCTCCTGCAGTGGCAAGTATGTAAAAGGATACCAATAATAGCAGGCACATAGCTGGTAGCTACTGGACAACTAAAGCGATCAATAACCTTTCAAACTCAGCTGATGGTGCCATCCAACACCAGCGAATGTTCAGGTGGGATTTTGGAAAACACTCATCATTAAACTCACTCAGCTTCTGTGAAGTCAATCCCACTGAAAGCCGATGCCTTAAACACTCTACTGGGGGGTCAAAGGAGAAGCCTTCTGTTTTAGTGACGCTTTTCGTCTTCTCTTCATCTAGCTGGCATCTGGGCCAGTTTAATAATCTTTGTTCTGAGTGGTGTAAGGTCATTAGCAAAACCTTAATGGGGACAAAGGTTGCAGCACTGGACCTCTGTTTAGGGTATCTGTTCCAAAAGGAAAAGGTATGATGTTTCTTTAGACCATCTTGCAAGTGACATAAAGATTAATGAGGGATAGACAAATGCCCTTGCTCCAAAGTCAGCAAAAAATAGAAGGTTCTGTTTAAACTTTTCAAAATGAATTACAGTCAGGTGCTGACTATCAAGAAAAGAAATGAAATCTGAGTTGAAGAGTCTGGAATAATTCTCTGGGTCTTTCCCCAAACCTGTCACTCTTTTCTACGGATATGAATATTAAGGGATAACAGAATCTGCAAATCTACACATCCTGAGTTTGTGAGGCAAGTTGGGGACTCAAAAAAGATCACTTAGGCGCTGCAAAGGTCGGATATTTAGAAAACTCCAGTATTTCAAGCTGATTAATGGATGTAGAAGGGAAAAAATATTTGAATTTTTATACCTTTTTTAGAGAGTCCAGATTTACTTCTTGGGGCTGGTAGAAGAAAGGGTAGGAAAAAAATCTCCTCTGCTGCAAACATCTTTATGCATACGATGAAGACTAATTACAGTTAGTTACACAGGAAGTTACACACACAGATTTTTGTTTTAGCAAGGCAATTCAGCTCCATTTGAATTGTTTAGGCAAGATAATTTTATATTATAATCACATGTTGTCTTTCAAAACTACATGTATGTGTGGATGCTACAAATATGTTTTACCACGTGGAAAGAGGTCATAACAGCTTCAGAAATGTTTAGTGGGGCAAACCAGAGGCAGGTAAGAATGAGAACCAAGTAATGATCCGTTGTTGCTGCTTGTTTTCGAAGGAAACCATTGGAACACTGTAGACCAGCTCCCTGCTACGTTCCAGAATACATTCTACAGTTTTGGTGGCTTTTTTAACCTCAGTTTTACTAACTTTATAGTGATTGTAAATGTACAAAGCCCTGGTGTGACTCAGGATGTACACGCCGTCAAGTTTCAAGTGATTAGGTCTCTTCTTTAAGGTGGAGTTAACGTGTATTCTTCTATCTGCCAAGAGATATGGTCAAGTGCCGTACTATTTGGAAAATGCATTTTTAGCTGTCCTTATGTTTTAAAACATTTTGTTAGTGTCATGTTTCCAAATGAACAATTGTTTTCCTTAAAAAAAAAAAAGAATCAGCATTGTTGAATTCCATTTTCAAAGTACAAGTTATCACAGGAAACAAAAGATTATTCTCAGTTTAGTAAACTCTTAGGCAGTAACCAATGACCCAGTCTGCCCAAGACCATGCATGCAAGTTCATACACAGAGAGAGAAACCAATAAATGACTTTGGAGAGAATTCTGAATATTTCTTTCCTTCCCCTCTTGCCTCACAAAAGCAGTGTGCATCCTGACAAAAGAGAAACCACAGAATGCGCAGAATGTCAACAAGATCCCAGGGTCTGATTCCCACTAGTTTTTCTGGGCTCAGAGTCGGGTACTTACTGCCCAGAGGACTAGACAATAGGTTCATTCCTTCTCCTGAAGCAGCACAAAATGAGGCATTTCCTCTGCATGTTCCCCTGGCCCATGGCAGGGCGCACAAAGCGTTTACAGCGCAATACTCGCTGCTCACAGTGCAATACTCGCCGCTCACCTGCAGCGATACTCACATCGGATCACTGTGCGCTGGCTACTCGCGCTGCGTGCTCATTTAAACTTCACAGTCACGTGAACATTCATGAAACCAATTGAGTACAGGTGGGTTTTGCATCGGAAACATGTGAAAACATATGTTTTCTATGTTGTTTTTTTATATGAAGGCTCGTGTCCAACAACCTAATTATTTTTATTTAAGTATTACATCACTTCTGCTAGCACAAGCGAAGTGCCAGCACCTGCTCTTTACTGGCCTCTGTAATGTTTTTTCTGTCCTCACCTATCTTCCAAAGCGAAGGGGGAACCATTTTCACCCTGAAGGAATTTACCGCGTGGTCTCCATCTGTGCCACAACAGAGGAGACACGAGCCAGTATAATCCTCAGTTCTTTGGCTATTGAGGTTGACTGAACTAACTCACACCGCTGTGCTTGGAGCATCCATCTTAAGTCCCCTAAAGACATCCAAGAAGGAGTTCACAGAATCAAAGAATACCAGGTTGGAAGAGACCTCAAGGATCAAAGTTGCCCTTGTTGTTGTTGCCCTTGTGCAACTACAAACCTTTTTATAACTTTCCATAGGGCTTTCTCCAGATGACCTAACAGTCCCTCCTCTTTTAAAAAATCTGTGAAGGTAGGAATGATGATTTTTGTCAACATCTGGTAGAGAAAGAAATCTTAGAGGTAAAACAAACTGCTTTCCATTAGATGTTCTCCTGGTTTTCTGCAGTCACGTTACTATTTGGAAGATCTCTCATATAAGGTCAGAAGATGAGGAAGAGTTTGTGAACTTATTCCTTCAACACCTACCAGAGAACCCCAGACCTGACTCACAAGGTAGGGCAGAACTCTTGAGTAACAAGCAACTTTCATGAAGGACTACAGAGGGAAACTGAACTGTAACTTGTAGAAAGACTCACCCAGCCTCTCAGTTTCCATTCTTCCTTTTCTGAATAGCACCGTGTCTGCCATCACTCTGCAGCGTGCACCAGGCTCCCTCCTGTACCGACCTTCATTGCCTTGTCCCATGCCCTGCCCCTGTTCCCAGCGACTCTTGGATTCTTGCTAGTAAACTGCCCTCCCCTGAGCTTCCTTGCACTCGTGTCTGCCTTCAGTTTTTCAGTCACGTTCCAGATCACCAAAAACTGAGCTGGCCATCGACCAAGAGGATGATTTCTCATCAGCTGTCAGACCTCTCTCTTTGTTGGGTCTCTTCAGTCTCTTCTAGTTAATTGTTGGTTCTTTTGATACACTGCCCTCTTTCAACGCGACCATTAGCTCTTCTCTCCTGCTATAAGGCTGTTGCCAGTCTCCTGCTCTGAATCGCCCCAAGATCCTCTGCCCTGATCTCATGCTTCAGACTTTCTCTGGTGGAAATCCTGTGACCAGCCTGACTTCCTCCATAACAAATCCATTCAGTCCTTGCTCAGCTCTGATTGTCACAAACTGAACAACTATATTGCTCCTACATTAGGACGCTACATTAGACACACTGTCATCTAACTCCCTCTGAAAACTGGTTTAATTTATATCAATTTTTTCTCATATAGGAGTTCACCTTTTCTGGTTTGCCTTCCATCTGTAACATCTCCTGTCATTGCCCCTACTGACATCATCTCTTATTCCACCTTCAACCTCTTTGATCTGTCAGGTGCCTCCAGTGCAGATAACCAGATCCCTCAGCTTCATGTAAGTCTACGCTTGTTTTCTCTCTCTCTTCCTTCTGTGTCTTGTTCTTGAACAATTTAATCTGTGTTTGATTTTGGCTACCAATTTTGATTCCCTGATCCCTCTTTCTACTGTGCTTTGTTTCCTTTTATCCAAGTTAAAATCTCTTCATGTCTCTGTGATATTTCTTTATGGTGTCCACAAGTTTGACTTGTGCTGGACTGCTCTCTCTTAATACCCTGTATCCAAGTTATCTTTGTTGACTTTTTCTGCATAACTTCTCTAAGATATTCTTCTCCCAACTAATTTGCTTGTTGAAGCCCTTCTCCTCTGATTGCAACACCCCTTTCTCTGGTCTAACCCCCTCTTATCTCCTCTCATACTTATTCCGAACGGTACTTATTTTTCATCACATGGATCACATCAACTTTCTTTTTGCCTTCCTCCACTACCTCTCCTTATCTATTGTATCAAGTAGCAGCAGCTTGCCTCTGCCTTCAGCACCCTTCAAGGTTTCTTCCCTCTCCGCACAATTCCTATTGTTCATTTCCTCAAAAACAGCTCCAGTTCCAGTTGGCCCAAGATGTCCATGTTTGTAGCTGTACTTTCATGCCAGATGCCCACAGTTCTTGAGAAGAGCTCTGCGTGTGTGCTGCAAAGCTGCTGAGTTGTTCTCCTTCAAAAATCTCCTAGAGCTCTCCTTTGACAGAATGACCACTGAAAACTTAACTGTGCTGAGGCCACTGTCCATCCCGTTGTCAGTCTAACTCTTTCCCTGCGTTTCCACATTTCTCTGTAGCTATCTCTTCACTCTGACCTGTAAACTATTTTCTTTATTGTTATTCTCTGTTTGTGCAGAGCCTTTCACCGTGGGCTCCTAGTCCATGACTCCTAAAGGATATGTCAATGCACTCAAGTAATACAGAACATGAACACTGCAACCAAGCCAAAGCTCTTGGAAATCTTTGTGAGTCAGGGCGTTCAGAATCTGAACCTAGCTCCAGCCACGAATTTTGCAATTGGCCTGCAACTCTGCAAAAGCTTTTGTGTAAAACTCATATTGGAACATCCTTGAAATTAAGGGGTGGTGTTGGAATCCACATCCAAATTTCACAGCTGTAGGTCACCTCTCAAACACGGATATTTGGAAGACGGTGAGGACTGTGCTGTAAGCAGCTACATTGGCGATGAGATATTGCTGCTGTTTTTTGCCGTCTGTGTTTTTGAAATGCTCGCTACAAGGACAGCTGTGAGGCAGATGCCGTTCTGAGTTCAGATGTGGAATGTTACAGGGTCACTCTGCTTACCTTATCATAAAAGAGCACGCGTTTTTGTGCTCTTCATGTACTGGAAAACAAATCCATGACAAATACTGTATTGTGCGCGAGGGCTGGGGGTGGGGGAGAAGAAGGGAAGGGTATCTTGTCCTTAGGGGCTGCTGGTGCTAGGCACCACAAAAGAAAGCCCTGTTTGTCAGCCACACTTAGAGATTGAAGCCCCAGCGTGAGGCACCTGCAGCAGCTTAAGGACGGCTCCGTGGGAGAGTAGTGCTGTACCAGGGGCTGGGGTTTCTTGCCTGCCACGCGGAGGCAGGAGGAGTGGTGGAGCTGGACTATTGCAGCAGGGGAATCCCGGGGGGTGCACAGCCTTGGTGACACGGGGTGAGGAATTCTCAGATGCTTTTAAAGGATTTCTGCAAGAGGCGGAATATAGTGTGGTCCTGGCCTTTGGTCTGCATTGCTACGCGCACACCGAAAGTGGTATATCCCAAACTGGTGATGGGGGATAGTTGAGTTACAGGATGTTGATGCTGGTGTTGGCAGCTGGGCAAAGTGAGGGTTTGAATCTGGAAAATGGATCTTGAGCATAGAGGGAGTAGAAGGTGCTCAGAGATGGGGTAGAGACCACTGGAGAGGAACAGAGACTTGGAGTGCATGATGGGGGGCGGCATGATAAAAAGCAAGTGGGTTTGAAGCCTAACGAGACATGGCAGGAGGTGGCTGAACCAGAAAGTGGTGAGGATCCCTGAACAAGGAAATGTAGGCTGGAAGGTGGGAGCTCGTGCGGGGTTGGGGTCAGCTGGCGGAGGAGCTGGGCTGCCAGGGCCACCCTGGCTGCGAGACAGGGCTGCGAGAGATGGTGGGATGGCACGGCAAGGTAGCTGGTGGCAGGGCCAAAGCTAGGTCAGGGAGAGGGGGAGAGAGGCAGGAAAGGAGGAGGGGTGAAAAAGCCACAAAGAAGAGATGCAGAGAATTTTTCTCCACCTGGCGCTTTTCTACACCATGAGTGAGCTTTCAAGCCTGAAGAAAACCTTTGCCTTTTGCTTCCCTGTGTCTTTCTTCCCAGTGTCCCTGCGTCTTGGAAAATCAGGTTGAGCTATGCGAGGGAGGATAAGAGAGAGAGGATGGAAGAAGTCTTACAGCATTGGAATCCCACCAACTCGTCTGGGCAGCTGTTACTACTGATTATGTATGCTATATTCATGCATGCTACATTTCCCATGTTAGCTGCATGGGCTGGAGCCTGCACTTGCAGACAAAGGGTTTGGGCTGCATTCTTTCAACTTACTGGCCTGTGCAGCTTGTTACAGGAACAGCTACAGATTCCAAGGCACACGATAGATGAGAAACAGCAAAAAATGGAGACTTACACCCGCTTGCTGTCTGCCTAATATATCTGTCTAGCCTTTGTACTTATATGCTTTCCTTCATGGTAGGGTCTCTGCACCTGTATAAGTTGAACGCTGAGCATACTTGGCAAAGGAGTGAATACGGAAACGTTGCCCACCGCCACATTTGTGCACACAGTTGCCAAGACAAGCACAGGGTCGTATCCTGCTGCTATTCCGTGCACAGAACTCCTATCAAGAGGCAATGAGAGTTCTGCATAAAAAATCAATGGAAAGATTTGACCCCTTTCAAATGGAGCAGTCTGTGGTGTAAACTGCACTACCTTTGTTGTGCGCGGAAGATAAAACCCACATTTTTTCCTGACTATCCCTTTTTGCTACCATGCCCTTTGGAATGTGCTTTTTCACCCCACTGTATCTAACTAGCATCATGAGATGGTTTTAAATAAAGGCGCGGTAAAACCATCCAAGGTAGGGGTGCCTGGTTGGCTTTTTAAACATACTTATAAATATTACTACTGATTATTCATATGTGAGCTCTCCGCACAGTGTATTTTAAAGTATATTAGAAAAATTGAGAAATATAATAAAGGTGTTGTTAAATATGTGGGGATATCGTCATTATACCTGCAGGTAAAAATCACTGTCGGAAATCACCTCAGAGGGATGTGGACCGAAAGAAACTGCTAGTTTGGCTGGTGGTTTAGAGGATGTTCTATTGCTGAGCTACTAAATAAATCCCCTTTTGCCCTGCACTGCCTCCAGCAAGCCCTTAGCCTTCCCCACTCTGTCTTCCCCACACTGTTTCTCTATTTTTCCTCATAATCTCAGCCCTGATTCTCTTTTTCCCATTCTTCTGAATGTTGAAGTCATGACCTTTGTGGTTTATAGGCCACAAGAGACTGAGCTAAATGTGTTAGCACAGAGTCAAAACAAGTAATAGCTGGCCAATTAAATTAATAATCCATATTGTTACAATGTTTAACCACGGCTGTTTCCTCAGTGGTCTGTTTAAATCACAGCCAAGTCCTGACCTATTAAAATGAATAACTGGAATTATGAGAAACTCCATTTAATAAACACAGCAAGGAACGCAACACAATCAGTATGAAATATTTATTACCACTTTAAGCAGCAGCTAGTTGAGATTTAAGATTGGATTAATGAAGGGGTTTTAATTTCTGGCTAAGGGTAGAAAGCTTAAACCTGGAACATTTCCTCAATTTCCTGGTATGGCTTTTGCAATGGGCAAGATTCGAGATGGAAGCGTACGCTTCGATTCATGCTTTCCCCTTGCAGAGCTCTCTCCAGACACGTTCGATGCAGGAGGAGATCAAAGCAAGCAGGCTCCAGACAAGTGGCTCAAGTGGCTTGAAAAAACTCAGGGGAATAAGGGCTGGAGCACTAGACATGAGCCTTTGGATTTTAAAATGAGCACTCCTGCCAACCGCCATCCTATGGAGAGCAATGTTAATGGAAGGCTGGTACATTCCCAGTGACAACAGCTCGTGTGCACGCATTTTTTTGCAGTATGTCTCAAGGCTAGGGGAGGGGGAGAGAAAAACCTCTTCTCTCTGAAATTTGTCAGACAAAATCTCAAGCTGGGAGCAAGCCCTTATTGTTTCAAATGGCCCAAGTATTGTTTTCCTTAAGTGCAGAACTACCAAGGTTTTGCTATTTTTATTCGCGCTGCGTGTTCATCTTCAGGGTTTCTCCACTCAACACAAAAGCAACTGTTCTTCTTCGATAGAAATTAAAATGTTGCCGGGGTTGAAAAATAGCCTACCATGCCCAAGCGCAAATGGGGATATTATTTTCCTTTTGTTTTCTACTCCTTCTGATGTAGTAATGCTGAGCAGGTTAATAACATGCAAATCCTGGCACAATGGAGCTGTTTGGAGGTACCACGTCAAGGGGCCATGTAATAATTGCTCCGGGCTGCACAGACACCTGGAGCATCATCTCTGCAACGATGGATCCTTCCCATCATTTCCACCATAATGGTTCCACACCATAAATTGGCACGATCCATCAGAAAGGCTGTGATGCATTAAACCGCTGCCCTAATTTAAGTAAATACAGGCTGCTGCCATTGCCTCCAAGGATCTCATTTTCAGCGTGCTGCCGATACCAAGAATCATACACATTTTCTCCTTCCCTCCCTTTTTTGATTCTTAATGAATAGCCCCAAACTGAGAGCTGGAGAGGCAGAAGGCTTTTGCACAGCTGTGGGCAGCAGGGCCATGAAAAGAGCAAGCTCCTCCATCTTCTTCCTACAACACGTTTGAGCCCGAAGCCGGCAGGATCCAGTTTCAACACCCCTTCAGCCCCGTGGATAAGAGCGGCCAGCAAAACCCCTCGCCTCTTACGCTGGCAGCCTCAGCTACGACCCTGATTACACCAGCAGCTCTTTCCTTCGCAGAAGGTGGCAGACAGCATTTCACCGTCTTCTCAGCGGCGTGTTTGTCCCATACGTCGGACTGCTCGGCTCAGGGATATCTCCTGGCTGTGGTTTCCCAGTCCGAGTCGGTTGAAGATGTCTGCAGCGCAGCACCGCGCTTCAGAGACTGGGCAAAATCTGACCGCCGTGCTCGCCCAACGCCCAGCGGCCAAGGGGAAGAGCAAGCAGGAGACGTCCTGGCCAATGGCAAAGACAGGACAGAACCCCGAATTTCTGGGTGCTCGGGTTTCTGTTGGAAAACATGTTCACTTGAGTGCATTAACTTGGGATATTCCCAGTGCTTTAAATTAAAAATGAACTGGATCTTTTGGTCTTTTTTAGCTGGCTTCCAGTGTCGTAAATATCTTCACTTCTCTGTGTTGTTAATGAAAGTAGTTTTGTTTCCCCACCTGTTTGTCGGTATAAGGATGTCTCCTAAACTGTAAGAAATTAAAGCACGTTTCTGTGGGCCTAAGGGAACGAACTCCCTCCTTTGTGAGAAAATTACACCTCAGGCGCTTCCCTGCTGTCTTTTGTAAACATCCTCGTGCAGGCGGGTGCCACCGGCTTACGCACAGGATACGCAGCGTACAGGGCGTGCGGCACCAGCGTGTCTCCAGAAATACACAGCGAGTTGTTTATGTCCTGAACTGTAGGCAAAAAACGAGTGTGAATGGATGTGACATGGCTCAGCTGGGTCTTCAGTGTCCCGGGCTCGTGCCTGCTGCGACTGGGGACGGCCCTGCCACCAGAAGTGAACTTTGGCTCAGGAAGTTGCTCCGCGGTGCGTCTGGGCCAGCTGCCTGTCGGGGAGAGAAACCGTGGCAAGCGTTTAGCCAGAGGCTGGCACGGGCAAGCCCTGCCGCCCTGGTAGCCCACACGCTCTGCTTGCGGGATTCCCACGAAAATCTGCCATCCATTACGCCTTCCAGGATCAGGAAGCAAAATTACGGTTCTTTGTGTTATCTCGCTGCACTGTTATTGGTTTATCCTGTGTTTTCCTTTCTGAGCCTTCAGGCTCCATTTCACATTGTTGTCTCTTGCTGTTCTTTCTGCAGTTTCCTTCAAGGCTCCCTCCAGAAGGAAGAAGGGCACAACCATCTGAGAGGTTAAAAGATAACATTTCTTTGACATCACGTTGCCTCATCTCCTTTTCCCAGGTTTCCCTCCTCTTGTAGCAAGCTCAGGTCCTCAGAAAGCCCTTTATGTTGCTCACGTACCCAGAATGTAAACTTTAATCTGGGTTTATGTACCTTTTCCCAGCTGCAGCTCAGCCTTTCCCGAGCAGGTCGTCATCTCTCCCTGCGCCCCCCAACCTGCACGGCTCAGCCGAGCGCTCCATCCCCAGTTTCAGACCAACCGAGACGTGGCAAACTGAGCAGTTTAAATGTTATGACCTTGTTTGGTGGCCGGGGGGGCTTCCACCAGCATTTTAGGTGCTGTGGCTGTTTGTCCTGTACCCCACGGTTGTACCCACGTGTCCCCTGTCACCCCTCACTAGTACGATGGACATCCCAAGCAGATGAAGGGACTTTCCCAAGACCTTGCACTGGACACAGCAGCCTGGGACCGCCCTCGTCTCAGAGCCTCTTCCACAGTCCTGCGAAGATCTTTCCCAGTGGGACTGAAAATCGCAGAGCTCTGGGGAATGGGCAGATTATATATAGGGCACGTTTCCTGGAAGCCAGAAATTGACATTTTTATTTAGGCTTTTAGCAGAACTACCAAGGGAAATGAGAATCCACTGGGCTACCTTGCAGGGAAATACATGCGTGAATTTTCCCTGAGCAAAACCACTGCCCAAGCCGGGGTAGTTTTCCTCAGTTTCCCCTTGCCGCTTCCACTGCAGCCCGTTGTTGGGTGCAGCACCACGAGCACCCGTGCAGAAGCTGCTGGTGCCCTGAACACGGTATTTTAGAAATCCCGTTTCAATAGGGTTGCGGGACACGATGCTTAAAATATCTGTGGTGGCTGGAATGAGGTCTCCGAAGGCTGGCCAGCCCAGGGGAGCCGAGCGGGTGACAGCAGTGGGGAGGATGATCTGCAGAATTGCTGCGGAGCAGGGAGGGAGCCTGGGAACTCTCTGCCTGGCCACGTTGGCGCTGTGCGAGTTCACCCGGGAAAGAGCCGCTCTGAAGTTTAATGAAGACAATGGTTGGGCTTCTGTGCTGATCAGTGGACTTCGCCAGCAAGGCTGAAGCAGGTCCCAGGCTTGAATATCTGATAGTTTTTCTAAGGTGATAGAAAAAGCGCGTGGGCTTGTCCGTGGTGGTGGTCTCCAAGCCAGTGTGGTGCTACACAGCGTCCTGATGGAGGACCGGTCATGTGGCAACCTGAATTTATTCTGTGCCTGTTTCTCCTTCAGTGATTTTCCCTCCTCTTTAGCATGATATTTCTAGGAAAGCAAAGTTTGCCTGATTAAAGTTGGATATGAAGTGTTTCAGAGCCCTTGCTAGCAGCTCGTTGTTCTGGTTTGCTTGTTGCAAATGAGCTTAATGGAAACATAAAAGGCAGGTCAGAGCACAAAAAAAAAAAAAGAAAAACTGTAAAAAGTAGTGAAAAAAATTAATCAGACCCACATAATTTAAAGACACATATTATTATTTAATTCCACTGTTCTCTTTTGGAGTGTGATATCGTAGATGTTGTTATTTTTAAAAGGAAGTAATATGGCATCCCATTTAATTTCCTCCGAAACAAGACAATCTGGCTTACCAAATATAGCCTGACAAAGAAAAATAGAAATTTCCCGATCAAAGATCCAAGAGTGCAGTGCTCCACCTTAAATCCCTCCCACCTATTAGGCCCCCCTTTAGACAAGACAGAGAAACAAATTTCTCACACATCAATGATGCCTCCATAATCAATTTCAAATAGCCCCTTGCATAGGGATGCAAATCTTAGCTTTCTCTTAATAAAGCATTTTAGAAGATGGATGTACTGATCTGATATTATTAAACGAAAAGTGGTCTCTTTTTAATCTAGAGATGCAGGGGCGTTAGTAACAGAGTGAATCAAAGGCCTGGTCTCTTTCTCTTCCTAATTATCAATAGTGTTTTATAATCTTATTAATATTGATACACAGTATACTGAAGATCTGTTAACGTATAATGTATGTGGAGGATAATTAACGAGATCCGAGTCAGATCAATCGCCTATTTGACAGCAAACGGTGTGTGGCTTATAAATTATACATACGCTAGGTATGGCTAGAAATGTTTAAAGTTTCAGTCCAATCCTTCCAGTACAGCACTGGGAAAACTGATGAACTTAAAGGCACAGTCCCTTGCCTGTTAGGTTTATACTGTACACTCAGAGGAATAACTCTTATTTAAAAATCAAAGAGTTCCATTAACTGCCAAGATCTCAAAGCAGCACAGAAAACACACCTTCTCCTTGTGAAGTGCAGCTAAACAAAAGGCAAAATCTTGTAAGAAAAGGGATGATTAATAAAAGTGAGGTAATTTTCCTTTTGATTTCTGAGAGGAGGTAGCATGCAGGATGTTCCAAATGACAGAAATGATCCCACATCTTCACACTGGCCTTTAACAAGGTTAGACTTGCTAGTGCAGTAAATACAATTAATAATCCCAATTAATATTGCATGTTTTGGTAGGTTTGAGAGCATGAAAGCTTTCCACAGATTACTCTTCACTCCCCAAAGCAGACGCGGCGTGATGAGACGAAGGGATGGAAATGTGGAAATAAAACTTTCCTTTTTTGTTGTTGCAGAGCTCCTGATAAGCATGGGGCTGAGATGAAAGGAGATGTCAGGTTTAACAAAAATAACATATTATTATTACTAATAATTTACCTCAGGGGTACGACCCAGTGCAATAATGACTGCTCAAGGCTGTGAAACTTCACCAGCTTTGTGAAAATGGCTCGGACTTGCTCAGCTTTTCCACGGTAGACCTTGGGGCAAGTTCAGCCATGGTGTGAGGAGATGTGATTCCCAAGGTGGAGAGACTGCATCAGTCCCTTGTGTTTCACGTAGGAAGGCCTGGATCAGATTAACTAGCTAGAAATTCAGCTTTCTCTGGAACCAAACTTCTACTGATGTCAGGGGGAGTTTTGCTTGAGGAAAAATATAGGCAGTGCCACGCCAGATCATGCCTGAGATAGGCTATACTTCACCCAGTGCCCTCTCTGACAGGAATCGGCACCCAACGCTGCGGAGAAAGACACGAGCTGGGGCTGCACTCAGCCACGGTGTGGATAAATTCCCTCCATTGCACGTCCCAGACTATGCCCACCACTGGACAACGCAGGCAGGACCGAGTTGGTGGCTGCAGTCGTCTTGGTTGCTCTCAACAGCACATACCTTGCAAACCTGCCTCAGAAGAAAATTTTCGATAGGTATCTTTGCATCAGAGCCCATCAAGATCTTGTTTCACCTTGCCTCTAGAAGCAAGTGGTTTATCCACAAAGACAGGCGTGGGGGATTTTGTTTTCCTTTCTTTTTTTTTTTTTCCCCATGAACCGCTATATAAGGTGTATGCCTGTATAAATACCTCTCTCTTTCTGAAGCAAGCCAAGTGCTCCTAGTGGCACCTGTGACAACATGACAGGCACCAAACTCGTCCCTAAACACAGCCTTTTTTGAAGCTGGAGATTCAAATCCACTTATCCCTGGAAAACCAATGGTCCTCAACAGCTTTACCCAGCCTTACTGTTTGCATAAGCTGACAGTTCGTTTGTAATTAAGGCTTTAACGTATGACTATGTGTGAGCTTGTGCTTGTGGCAACAGAAGCCCTGATGGTCAGACAGGAGCCCCAAGCTGGCTACGGGTGGCAATGCCTGGATACCGCAGAACTGCCCGATGGAGATTCTCAGGATTTAGCAAAGCTTTTCCTGAGTCATCCTTTGTACAGCCCTTGTAGAGCCATCTCAGTCAAAGTGGCCAGCCGGTCTGTAGTGTGGTGAGTAAAAGATTCGCCTTGTTAAGGTAAGTGGGGGGAAATTGTTCTACGCTTTGCCAGGTGAAGCGTTAAATACAGGATCCGTCGCAGGACGCAGGAAGGGCAGGAAAGGCTTGCTAGATTACAAAGGCCATTACTTAATGGCCATGCCATCCCTTGAGCCAAGATTTAAAGTAAATTATTTAAATTATAATATTATGCCCTTTCCCCTGAGAGGTTCATAGGGCTACGCTAGCACGAATGAGTGAATGCTCATAGCCTCCAGATGAGGCAGCTGCGGAATACGGAAGCTTGGGTCGGAGTGCTCAAAATGGCTGTAACTCCAGAAAAATGGACCCCGAGCCAAAAGCAGCAACAGTTTTGATACAAGCGAATTCCTCTCAGTCTCTCAAGATGAGTCAGTAGCTAAATCAGGTAAAACTGCTCTGGTCTCCTGACTCTCCAGCATTGTGTTTGAACCATTAGACTCATGCTTCCTTTTGTCCATTAGTGGCTTCATTTCTGTCTCATAGCATTAATTCAGGTTATGCCGCTTGCAGCGCTCCATATAAATGAGTTTAAGACCACACAGGTTCACAGGAATCGGTGCGGTCAGGAAATGCTATTCTCTTTCACTCACACCTCCCCATAAAGGATCCACTGGAAGATTTTTAATTCTGTCCTGTCCCCTGATCAAGTTACTGGGGTGGTCACAGTCTGGATAGTCTGGGCTTACCTGCGCCCTCAGCCTGCTTCCCTGTCATGCTCTCCAAGTTGCCTTCTTTCCCATTTTACACTTACCTTCTTCGTTCCATTTTCTTGACACAGTTTAGCCTTGGTTAACTATATTGAAATAATATGTCAAAAATATTCTTAACTGTAGGTCAAAACTCCTTCTCCAGTTAAGTGCTCTAATCATGCGTCTTTGCCGAATCTTTCTCAATGGAAAGTCGAGATCAGAAGTCTCCTCTTCATCTCTCTTTTCCCTGAGACAGGGATATCTATCCACGAGCGCTGTGACCATATTGCATTATCCTCCACAATTTCCAAGTAAAAAAAAATAAAAAAATAATGAGCTAGTTTTTCAAACCCAGACTCTTAAAGGAAAGACCAAAGTATCCCCTTTGGATATGCACTGGCTAATGCTGGTCCAGGAGCTGGTCTTTAAATACCGCTCTGTAGCACGAAACACAATGAATTAATGTTAAAGATAGAAGGAAAATTGAGGTACAAATCAGCTACAGGAAGGAACAAATTAACAGTAGGAAGGAAGCAGCAAGTTCAGATAGAGGGGAGCTGCGCTGGTTTGCAATGTCTGGAATGAAGACATCCCCCTCCTCCCCAAAGCAGGCTCCAGCATGCCCATGGGTTAAGCTGGTCTCATACCGAAAGGCTGTGAGATGTTTACGGCCCAGCCAGCATCAGCCTAGAGGCCATGCAAACGGAGCTATTGGATCCTAATTTGGAGAGCTAATTTCACAACACTGAGTTTTTTAATGCAAAATTGAGGATGCATATGCATTTTATACCGCTTTTGGCCACACGGTCAGCCCTGGAACAGGGAGGCCTGGGTGCCACAGCTCAGCAGGTCCACCCTTCCCACCAACCTGTCCCCACCTGCCTGGGAAACCAGCCCCATGACCGAGAGACTTGGTAGGTCAAAACTGGAGGTGATGGGGGCAGACTCTGCTCTACACCCCCAAGGGCAAGACTTGGAGCAGCAGCCAGCAGCCAGCCTCCCTGCCTGGGCTGGGAGCTGCTGGGGAAGCTCTGAGCACCATCCCAGACTTGAAGTCATCAGGAGGAGCTTTAAGGGCCAAAGAGGTCAGCTGAGCAGTGCTTTTTCTTCCCTGTCCCGCTCCTCCCACTCTCCCTTACACTCTTCTTTTGTCTGCTCTAAATTGCAGTTTAATGCTCATTACCAAGTCAGCCAGTGTTAATGAGCAAGGAAAAGGAGGACATTGAGTGCGTGGAGGCAGAGAGGGGAGGCAAGGTTGGGCTGCGAGGAGATGGCACCACTGCACCACCTCCCAGAAGCGAGAAGCTGGTGCTGGTGGCCAAGCCTTAATGTGATGTGTCCAACAGTTTCCTTGCAAACACTGCCTTTTCACCTACGGTCTCCTCTCTCCGTGTAGCCCCCAAAAACACAAGAGCAAACAGAGAAAGCACGGAGCCTTGGGCGGCTGGGTGCCAGGGGAGGGGGCACGGGGGCTGTTGCCACCCCAAAGCCCCCACCCTGACGAGGAGGACTCATCACCCATGAAGCATGGCTGCCCATAAGGATGCTCTTGCCCCAGCTAAACCACACTGAAACGTCCCTGAGTCTCGTGGCCTGTCAAGGTTTTCTCAGAGGATGTCAGAGCGCCGGTGTGACAGTCTGCGTCCTACCTCTAGGAGCCCCAATTTATATACCAGTGCCTTTCTCAGCCGTTTGTGATAATATGCCAGATTTTACACCCGAGCGGCTGAGGCCCTGGCGTATTTCCCTGTCTGCCAACAGTCGCAAGTGGAGGTGGGAATGGCAGAGCCTTCGTCAGCCAACGCTATGCCAGCGAGAGCGGGGTGCGCTGGACGTCGTCGTGTTGTTTAGGTCAAACTGGTGCGACTTCCCAGAGCGTATAAATCTTTAGGGATTTTGATTTAAATCTTTTAAGGCTGAAACATTTTCCCCTCCCTAAAGAAACACTTTTACACGGCGATAATTTTAATGGGGAGTCCATAAAGCGAAGTAAAGCACCTTGGCAGTACCCAAGGGTGAAACACACAGGTAGTAAATGGTTTGCAGATTGCATCATTTCCTGGAGTCCTTGGACAGAGTGTCTTTACATCTTCTCGGGTTCAAGCATCATGCTTACAATTTTATCAAAAGTCAGAATACGTTTTTAAGGAGCTCTGCCCAGCCTGGAGCACTGACGTTTGAACAGAGAAAGAAACGATTTTCGGAGAAGAGGTGCGTGTCCTGGCTGCGGTCTGGAAGCTGACCCGTCATCTCACGGTATTTCGCGCCCTGTGCTCTGCATCGAATTTGGAGGGAATTACAAGCGCTGGCCTCCTTTGTACAGAGACACTTTATAATCAACCTGCCCTGCTCTAGCAAATACTAGCTGAGTGTATTAAAGATCCATGCCTTTCCCCCAGCTAGTGCGGTTAACTAAGAAGCTTTACTTATCGAGTAAAGCTGGAATTTTACAAAAAGCTCATTTCCCAAGTAGGCAGCAAAGGAAGAGAGCAGAAATTTTAAAGGCCTCAGCACCCTGGGTGCTCACTGAAAACTAAGTCCTTTCGAGAATCTGACTGTTAAGGTGTCACCATGGGAGTTAGCAGAAGCACTGAGCACTTGAGAAAAACAGACCCGAGATTCATTGCCTGCAGGTATACTTACCTAGAGTTTCTTTCTTAGGATAAGACTTCAAGAGAAAGTGGCTCTAACATAGTGGCTTGCTGCTCTCTCCTTTCTTCCCCCTCCCTTCTCGCTCTTCAGTCAGGCAGTTCAGCTCCCTCAACCACTGGAAAACTGTTCACGCATTTTTTGCCGGTTGAGTTTTCTGCCCTGTGGTGGGCTGTTTCAAAGCAGCACTGAGCCTGATGCGCGGGAGGTGGTGCACAGGGAAGAGAGGTGATGTCAGGAAAACCCTCTAAGATCGGCTCAGCCATCTACTGAAAAGTCCATGTTCCTCCACCGAGTCGTCCAGTCCCACCGAAATGTCGGGAACCAGCCCTGCTGCTGAGATGGTGGATGGCCATGGCAGCTCTGGTAGCAGCTGGAGTGCTCCGGGAAGATGGCATAGATTATGGGTGCTTGAAATTTTTTGAAAAGCTGGCACGAGGAGAGAAAGAAGGAAGGTGCTAAGTCAAGTTGACCTAATTCCACTTTAAAATCATATTGTAACCACTTATGCACAATACAGAGAGTATTTTATTTCCCTTCTTTAGGTAGCTGTGGACTTGAGGGCAGATCAATTCTTTTCCGTCTTTAAATTCGCACAGAACCAAAAGAATGATTTTTCCATTCACTTTCTAGCTGCCCTATTTTAGCAAAAGATGCAAACACCCCACAGCGGCTTCGTGCTAACCAAACAAAAGCAATTCCTCTCTTACTAACAAGACCAGCAAATTAGAATTTGAGAGTCCTCTTTTTCTAACCGTTTGCCACTCTTTTAATCCTCCACCCCATCTTTTCAAATCCTTGAGGGAAACAGATGAGCTTTAAGCATGCCCCGGAGGTCGCTGTAGATGTATGTTTGTACATACGCATTCACTGGAACCTTTGCACTTCCCTAATCCAGGCAGGTCATGATGAGCATACAAACCCCAGCCACCTCGCCCCTCAGCAAAGATTTACTAGTCTATGCAGAGCGAAGACACTATTGTTAAGACCACATTGACCTCTTGAAAGGTATTATAGAATATTCACTCATCTCCTGTGAAGTATTATCATAAATAAGCCGAGGCACATAAATGAACGAAGTACATTTCATGTCGTAATACATAAATTCATTTGCTTCACAAATTGCAGGACTCACCGTAACCAGCTGACTCATTGAAAAATGCAATTCAGTTCTGGAAGATAAACTACGAAGTAAAAAATTACATATTACACACATAGATACTGAGTTACTAAACATAATGCACATATCAAAATGCTATCTGTGTAATAATTGCAAAGCCACAGACAAATCACTTTATCACGCACCTTTGCCTTCATGTGTTTTGCTGTTCACCAAGGGTTCAATCTTATCCCTCTACAATTTACCAGCATTGGAGCTTTGTACTTTTGAAAAGAAAGAGTGAAATTATAGCTGTCACGGAAATCAGTGAGAAAATGCAGTTAAATTTAAGGGGGGCAGAATGCGAGGGAGTCCTTGAAAGCCCTCAAGTGCCATAGCTAAAAATGGAGATTTTTTTTCAAACCTGCCACTGGATTAATCCCCTAAATTTCAAGGTGAAAAAAATGTACACATATATTGTGATATCTGTGTAATGAATTTGTGAATCCTACAGTACAATGTTTCTTGAATTTTTTTCCATTTATACTATGACTTTGACCAACTTACTTGGACTTGCCAACTGAAGTCCTGAAAGCACTTACGCTTATGTCTGCTTTTCACTTCTGTGACTAACTCTTTTGAAGGTTTGGTATCCAGTTGTTGTGGTAAAGCAGAGCATGTGCAGAGGAAGAACGTCTAATCCTTTATGAGACTGTCGACAAGAGCTTTGTACCACGGGAAGGGGAAGATAGGGAGCTCTTTGTCAGGGTGGTCAGACACTGGAACAAGTGAGGAAAAGAGATTGTGGCATCTTCATCCCTGGAAACAGCCAGCCCCCTGGGCAACCTGCTGTATCTGACCCTGCTCTGAGCCGGGGGAGTTGGAGGGGACGGACTGCAGAGGTGCCCGTTTGGTGACGGTGTGATCCGCGTGTTCTTTAGAACAGGAATGACATTAACATTTTGTCTGCTAAAAATTGCTGCTCCGTTACGTGTAGCAGAATAATATGATGAGAATGGTGTAACATACGTTGCAATGTTTCTCTCCTTTGAAAGTCGGCATTTGATATATGGCTGTTAGAAAGAGATTATATTTTTTTTAAGAGATATATTTTTTTTCAAGTCAACACACTCTCTCAAATACACTTCTTGGGCTTTCTAGATCTCTCTTTTCTTAATGTGCTCAAATGCTAAGCACCATTCCAAATTCATGTCAATATATCTATTGACATCTTTCTTGCTGTTTTCCTCTTCTTCTATTCTCTGTGGTATCACTCTTGCCAACTGCTCCTGAGATCTTTGGTTATGATCTAGCAAAGCCCTTAAGCACATGCTTAGCTTTAAGAATGCAAACAGTCTTTGTGAATTCAGCAGGACATTTCCTTTAACTGCTTTGCTGGGCTGGGGCCAAAGTGCTCAGTGCTCTATATACAGATCGAAATATAATAATTCACACACAGTTAGTTAGAAAAATCACTGCAGAGTGTAAAATAAATTGGAACAGATTTTTCTCAGTCCCTTCACAGAATTTGGCCATGAAACACTACAAAATTCTACCAGCTCTGAATATAGTTTATAAATTAACGGAATTCAATTCATCAACATATGTCATGGAAAATATCTGGTTTATACACAGAGTTACTTTCACATGCACATTTTCTCTCTCTCTCTCACGCGGGCGCACACACACACACACTTATGAGACTCAGGCCTGCCTGACTCTGTTTCTTATGAACTATGTTCCTCAGCAAATGTCATAACTTATAACTTCTTCTAAAGTTCAGAAAATCGTCACAAATCACTAGGTAAAAGTTCACGGTACTTTGAAGCTCTTAAAAGACATTTTTGGGGAAGCTGTACAGAAGTTTACCAGCAGTCTGCAGATAAGCACAAACAAGGCAGAGATGCAAACACGAGACCAGCCTTGCAGGGTCAGGCCAAAGGTCTGAGTTCTTGCTATACCAGGTGCCCAGATAAGGGCACGAGAACAGGGCAAATGTATCATGGCATTTCTATATCCCAAGTTTATCCACTCAGCTTCCAGCAACGGGTGGCTCAGGTCTTCCCAAGCCAGAAGTGATACAGCAATATTTACTAGTACATTAATTTTTTAATGTTTTTATTTTCATTGTTTTATCTAGTCTCTTTTTTAATCTGTGTAAACTTCTGGCGCTCACAAAATCCCGTGGCAAGGAGTTTCACAACTTAATCCAGCCTGTGAAGGAGCACCACCAAACACTTGCTGTTTGCTGTGGACATGCTACCTGATTGCTGTTGTCTCTCACGCAACAACTAGGGGCAGCAAACGAAAGAGCAGTTTCTTATCCGCCTTCCCCGTGCCATTCATAATTTTATCTTCCACTGTAACATCCTCCCTCTGCCAGCTCTTTTCTGAGCCGAAATATCCACCTCCATCTAGTCATTCCCCTGCAACATTCTTTGTAGAAAGGAAGAGCTGATGTGCTGGAGGAGGCAAGCTGTCTACTTCAACAAGGTGCTTCTAGGGGAATTTGAACTCCCAGGCTAATGAGACCTGGACGAAGAGATTTTGCCAAGTTGCGATGGCTTAAGTTTTTGCACTGTAGTAATGAACAGCTCTTCGTGCATCTACTAGAGTCTGCATTCTGCAAGTTGTGAGCTGTAAAATAACGTCATACATGAATGGCGAAACCAAACCATCATTTCTTTTTATTGCTAAAATGAGACAACTCTTAACAAAAATTCCTCAAGACTGTGCAAAGCATTCTGCTGGTTCTGAGAACCAGACCTTGTGTCTCTCTTTTTGTATCGTTTGAGACATAGCGGTGGAAGACTGAATGGTGGGGGTAAGGCCAGTTTCTTCCTTGACATATTTAGTTCAAACTTTCTTTGTGGGTTTTTGTGTGGTTTGTGGGTGTGAGCTCTTTGTACGCTACTAAGGTTTAGGCAAAAGAACCGGTCAACAAACGGCATGACTACTGAAAAATGGATTATGAAGTTCAGATCAGTAGCTGGAAACGACTGAACAAAAGAACAAAAAAAAAATAAATCCAGATTTTTTATGTCATGCTAAAATTCCCCTTAGCAGAGTATTGTACATATTCAAGACTGCAAGATTACCTCCAGCTCCGATAGCTGATAGCCACACATGCTTCCAGATGGTCTTCTCTGATAAGGGCAGTTATTGTTAACTTGCGTTGCATTTCTCCTAAGCTGCGCTTATTGCTGCATTTGCTCCCACAGCATTCGTTCAAGTCTTCAAGGCCTGAATCTTGTATTCCTGCTATAATGCTTTGAGATCATGAGATGTATCACTAAAACACGTAGAAAAGCAGAGACTAGTGCACTGCCTTTACTTGCAAGTGTGTTACCTTATGAACCTCAATTAATCCAGTACCAAAATGGAATGAAATCTTGGCTCCATGAGTTCCAGCAGCAAAACTCACACTGACATTAAGGAGTTCAGGAATCTACCGACTTCTTCGGCCCTGCCAACTGTTGCAAATCTGTCTGTGCTGATGTCTGTAAAACGAGAAGTGAGATAGAAACACAAGGATTCAACCTCAAAACTTGGTGCTGCTCTATGGGAATCTGTAACTCTCATATTCTGTCTCCTAATGGGCATTCTTTCTCCTTTTTTTTCTTGGCTGCTTTTGAGTGTTTCTGGTGTGCCCAAGCGGGGTGAGCACTGGCTGTGCATCCAAATGTACCAGGTACAGTGCGTCTGCACTGGGATGTTAATGAATGTTGGCATCAGGAGACTGGCAAGCAAAGAACCCCATAAGAATAGCCTTTTCTTTAAAAATGTTCTTCTGAGCCCCATGGCCGAGGGACTGAGTTTAGTGCATGTCCAATGGGTTGCACAATTTCTCATCACTGTGCCTGAGACTTTGGGTCCTACTGTCAAAATTGACAGTCTAAAATTTACACAATGGTCTGGAAATGCCAGTTCTTCAAAACATGGGAGGTGCACCTGGTATCTGCTCTCCCTTCTCCAATGGCTGGTAATCCAGCTTAATGCATTTGACTGAATGTGAGTCTCCAGGATAAGCCTCCGCTGTTGCCCATGAGTAACAAAATCCCGACAGCTTTTTCATTGGGTTCGCAATAATTTCCTTAGTTAAAACATAAACAGTGCTGCTCCGCTCTGTTCTATCTGTGGCTCTGCTTCCTTTGTGCAATGTATAAATACAAATATGTTCCTCTCTCACATTAGAAGGTGTACTGCAAATGTTGTATATTGAGAGATAGGACAGATCGACGCAAAGGTAACAGTGGGTAGCAGAGATACAGTTCCTACAAGACTCCAGGACATGCCAGACGTGGTGTCGTTAACTATCATTAGCACTTGGAGTTCAGACAATGGCATATTTAAAGTACATGGGTGGCTTCAGTCCATTTCCCAGTGGGCAAGTGTCCACACGACAAAAGCACCGCTAGAATTGGCATAAGTGGTGCACTGGCAGCTTACCCAGAGCGACCCATGGACAGGAACCCAAGACAGGGACGCTCTCATGTTTCTAGGAGGATGTTTCCAAGACGGGTTTGTGACAAACTGGTGGGTAAGCCAACTGTCCTGCCACTTGGCCTGTATTACTAAGGTGTTAGCATGGCACTGTTCCCATTCCCTAAACGCATGTTTAATCTTTGACAAGGTACGGCGTTTGATAGCGGCATTGTTTACATATGCATGTGCTTGGTTGAGCTGCGGTGTGCTGCACTGTTAACGCTGTATCACTCATTGAACGGTCCTCTGAACTCTTGTTCTGCTAGCCTTTTACTGCTGAACGGAGAGAAAAACGGCCCCATTTTAATCACTAAGCCCTATTTTCTTAGAGGTAGCTCTTTCCACAAAGATACAGTCTATGAAATCCTTTAGTCACAAGAAATAAAGCCAATGATTGATTTGTATTCTGCAATGCACCCTCTGGCTAAAACCAAGTTATAAGCACCAAATGGTTGAGACGGGGCTTGTGAAAGGGCAGTTATGTGAGTGGCACTAGAAGAAAAATGTTAATAAAGGGCAGTCCATTGAACTGAGGTTAAATACTTTCATACTTCTCAACCAACCCAGAAATGTCCCTGAATTCTCATTAAAAAATGTTCTTCATAATCTGATGTTTTACCTCATTAAGGAAGGGGGATCTTGAGGATCAGGAAATATCACTTCGTTGAGGAGAAATAAAGGTAACAGGGACATAGCTTAAAAAAATCCTTTACTCTCTTCATTTCCTTTAAGCATTTGTCTTGCCTTTTTGTTCATTTGTCTGGGCTTTATTTTATTTTTAGTTTGGGGTTTTTTAAATGAGTGCACTCACAGAAGTTTGGAGGCTTGTCCCTAACCATGTGCAAGCTCATTTGTGCCCCTGAGCCAAATCGGGAGGGCAGCCGGCCTTCCCGCTGCCACAGCGGGCACCAGCCCTACGACCAGCCCTGCTCACCCGCCAGTTCCCACCCCAGTGCCCTCCAAAACACCCCCTGGGAACAGACGGAGTCTAGTCCCAAATAAGTATTTGAGGCTTTGAGGTTTTCCAAACTGGGCTGGAAGTCTCCGAGAAACAAGCCCCTGCCAGGTATATTGCACTACAGTCCTGCTTCCAGGTTAAAAACGGCCAAAATCCCAATATACTGGGAAAGGACTTTACAACACTTAGCAAAAGCCAATGGGTGTTTGAGTCGTGGTTTGGGACGTCATCAAGTCTGGCCGAACAAGAGTTAGCTTGCAGGAGTTTATACCAGGACCACAGCACAAAGCTTGGGTTTAATCCAGATCATTGTGTGCCTCACCGGTGGGATTTTGGATCTGGCGCTTCAGGTTATCCTGCAGTTGTGCTGGTTTTCAGCTGTGCCGCACAGTACAACCTGGGCTTTGGAATGCTTTGAGGATGCTAACACCTCATCTCTAATTTAAGCACATAGAAAGTCCCAGGGAAGTTTGCTTTGCATTATCATTTGCCAAGGGAAGTGACTGATAGAAGCGGTGTGAATTGACAAGCTGAGTCGAGCGTAAGGATGCGCGTGTGTTAGGGAGAAGCCCCACACTGGATAGGGAGGTGCACCTGAATGGAGATTCCCACTCCATGGCCAGCAGAGCGCTGACCTGGTACAGCAAATGGACTGACCTCCAAGAAACTGTTGCAAGGATGGTGTCTCCCTCCTTAGGAAGGGGTGTCACATCCGTGAAGAGCTTTCTCCTGCATTAGGGAACAGCATATACCTTGATTTCAAACCGTATACATGACAAGCCAACATTTACTTTAAATTTTAAATTAGGATAAAATAGAATTTTCAGAAGTGCATGAGCTCAATACCCATTTAGTTACAGCTGGCACGTTTGAAAGTGAGGGCCATGCTTAATTTTGGACTTTTCTTTATAAAATTTTAACTTTTTTTGTTTAGCAAATGCTATATTTCAAACAAGTCTGTCTGTATTGACTGAGTAGTGTTTTTTCTGCTACAGAAGTGTTTAATCCTGAGAAAACTCAGATCTGAAAACCTCTTCATTGGCTGAAATGTTCAAAGATTTAACAAATTCAGCAAGTGGGAAAATTAATCTTTGAATAGAAGAAACAATCTGACAAAATAAGCCATAAAAGTAGGTGCCAGGTGTCGTAAGGAAGTTCTTCATGCTGCACTTGCTTAATGTATACTCAAAATGCATCCACTTTTGTTCGAAGATCCAACAAAACATATGAAATTGGGTTACACCAATTCTCTTGATCTATGAATCTTCCACTGTGTCAAAGATAATACACCAAACAAACTTACATGTAAATGGTGTGATAAAATGATCTACCGTATACATTATCATCCATTAATATTGTTGGGGCTAATGCATTTCATCTGTCACGCACTTTGTTTTATATTATCCCCACCTTACTGAAAAAAATACCATAAAACCTGCTGGGTTGACAGTCATGCAGGCTACCTGCTGGAAAACGAAGGTCCAAGGACACGTGTCCCGTCACCGTTGTAGCCGCAGCTGCCGACAAAGAAGGAAGAAGAATAGTCTGGTTGTGAGGAAAGGTGGGCTCTGCTCTGGGCATGGCTGTTGCCCTCTGGCCAAGCCACTTCATTTCTTTCTCCTTGTCTCCCTCTTCCACTCATCGCCTGCCCTGTCCCTTGTTTGTAAATCAGCGGAGCTGCACGTGTGCTTGCAGCAACCAGCGTAACGGCCCCCACGCTTGGCAGAAGTCTCCAGGCGCTATAGCATAGCGTAGTAAGTCGAAAATAGCAATTCATAATAAGATGAGAGACACTGAGATCACTCTGACCTTGAATTCTCTGCTGTCTTTTAACAGGGAGAGGGTGAAATTGGACTGAAACAGCCCCCTCGTTTTGTGTAGAGCCACCAATGACCCGGGCTGCATTTGAACCACAGCCCTAGAGGCGAAAGGCTTTGCGTCTCATTGCCAATTCACAGCAAGAACATAACTTGAGCCTACACACTAGTGCTAAGCAAGGGCTGAGTGTTACTAATCCTTATTCACATATCTACACCTATTAAAATCTCATGTGTGAAGGTTTGCAGGACTTGTTCCTTTATTGTAAAGATCGGCCCTTTCATAACATGTTCTTAAATCAAATAAAAAATGGACCTATCTGCCAAAAAGTGGAAAAAAAGACAAATGCACGAAGAATACATGGCTTTCTTCCTCAGACATATTGTGCTGAATGGCGTTGTTTGGCTTAAACTGAAACGTTATGTTTTTAGAAGGCAGAGAAGAATGTTTAGACATAATGGTTTAAAAGACTCATTATCGCAGGTGCTGCACTTTATTCTCTGATTCATTCTTATTACCAGAAAAGCCACCTCCGCAAAGGCTGCCTGGCGGTGTCCCTCCCGCTGGAATGCTTGCCCTTCTCACTGGCTGCATAATGTGCGGAGGGCAGGATTATCCGACTCGCTAACCATCCCTCCCGGCCCACGCGGCTCCAGGATGCTGGGGAAAATCTACTTGGATAAGATCTTTCAGATTCTGACTTTCAGTGACCCTGTGACAGAACAAGATAGAAAACTGCCGCTTTTTAAAATGCCAGGTAGTTACTTTCAGCTGCTAACAGATTTCCTCATTCCCGACAGAATTTATAAGCATCCATTATAGTTCTTTTTTTTTTTTTCATGTAAATTATGGGAATTAGTCCTGAAGACCTTAAAGAATTCTCGTGAAAGACCACTACATCCCTCCTGATGCTTGCGTTCCAATGGACCAGGCCTTTCAGAAGGGAGACCAGGTGGAGTGACGGAAGACAAGAGATTGCTTTAAAAAGAAACATTCTCTGAATATTTCAGCCAACAATGGCAGCCAGAGGTGACTGATGGAAGTTGCTTGTCCAGTGCTTTTTGTAAGCACAATCACAGTGCTCGTAGGCTGTGTGTTAGAACTGCAATTGGTCACGATATCATTTTGAGCCCTTTACTGATACACATGCAATCATGCAGAATAAATCTCTTAATTATTGTCTTGCTGTCATACTGGTTTTTCCCTGATGCTGATGGGAAGTTATCACAGGTAAATCACGTCTGTCTGGAAGCTGAGCAGCCTAAATGTCAAATGCCGAGATTTCTTCTCCTACGCAGTCTGTACCCATGATTCCAGTCCTAATTC
Source organism: Chroicocephalus ridibundus (assembly GCF_963924245.1). Lineage (NCBI taxonomy): Eukaryota > Metazoa > Chordata > Aves > Charadriiformes > Laridae > Chroicocephalus > Chroicocephalus ridibundus. The sequence continues at coordinate 10,517,618 of NC_086289.1, read as the reverse complement.
TTTCTCTCCAAAAAAACCATGCCATTCTTTGAACCATTGCTTTTGCAATAGAAGCTCCTATCACCACTTCAGTATCTTCACATATCTTCCCCAAATTTCAGTTCTCTCTTTTAAAAGTCATTTGTAAAGAGAGCTTTTTTTGGCTATTGCTATAAAAACACAGCTCCTGAAACCCAGCCGTCTGTGGGGCATGGATGGATCTTCTGTTTGGGAGGTGTCCTGTCATGTCATGCCAACTCCAAGCCTTCACTTCCCAACGCTCCTACACGCAGACTGGTTCTTTCCTTTTGTTAGAGGAATAGAGGATGAGGGGTTCAAGTTTAAAACGTACCAATATTTTGCTAACATTACTTTGTCACATAAACAAACAGTGTATTTTTCATATGTCATGCAATTATGACTAAGAGATGGTCTGTGGTGGCTGAAATAAGAAATAATGGCCCATGAAGTCAGGGATAGAAGGCAAAGTATCCACAGAGCCATATAAAGAAGTTATCCCCATTGTACACAGCATGTGGAGCCTGTAATCCTTCTTTATTAATTCTGTTTTCTTTATCTGTCGTTGAAGTTACTTTATACAAAAGATACTATAGAAAGTAACGTGGCCTTCCATTGCCTTGTGCATATCACACTCTGTAAGAATAAAAGCACTTTGGTTTTATAAGGAAAGAAATGTGTAATGTTCACTATGAACCCACATGATCAAACTCAAGTAATCAAATCCAAGTCCTGTCATCAAGAAAAAAAAATCTGATACTAAAAAAAAAAATAGGGCCAACAAAATCTCAAATGTCTTCACTCACCCCACCTGCCAACACCTGCCATTCAGCATCAGTACCCAGCTGATGTCAGGTATTAAAAAAACAATGTATTTGTTGCATACACCTGTATTTCTCAGCTGAATTCCAGGAAAACCACCCCAAACTCAGTCAGAGCAGGGACAATCAAGCAGTTTGCTCCAGCGAATCTCTTGGGCGCTGGGTTGCTGTGAGTCTGAATGGGCCTCTCAGTGCGGTGGTGAGCTCCCAGCTGATTTTCTGTTTTTAGTGAATACATATTTTCATTTGAAGCCACTGCAAAAATTATTCCGTGCTGAAAACAAGCATTCCTGGATCTTATAAACAAACAGTATAAATAAAGAAGCCAGGCCTTCAAGTGTGACTTTGTTCTAGAGGAATATTAAATGCAGTGCATCACACAAACTCACTCACAGTCACTCTCCCCACCCTCTTTTTAATTTATACTTTCGTTTTATTTGCAGGCTTTTAAAAAAGAATTACATAGCATAGCACAATTGGCCACCAAACCGAAAGAAAAAAAAAAGTAAACCAACACTTTACTCAAAGGTTGGAAATGCTGCAGACAGAAATTATTAAGTCCTTAACATATCAATCCAGAGTTGTATAATTCACATCCAGAGCTGCTACCAAGTCACGGGGGGGTGACTTAATATGTTCCCCAAAGTCCATTATGTTATCCATATCCAGGAAGATATCTGTGCCAAGGCTTTCTTGAATCAAAGTGATGTCCACCATTCTTCAACTGTGAGCCTGCTGAGATTTTATTTTTTTTTTCCCAGTTCCTGGCAAATAGATATCTGGCTCTAGTACATGCCAGATTGATGCACTTTGCGACTGATCCCTTAATAATATTCAAGTCTCCTAGCCCCAGAACACAAAAGCTCAGCAACTGCACAGATATCTACCTCCAATATTTTTTGCTGATATAAAAAGAAATCCTGTTATCTCCTTCCCCCCAAAATGCACTCATTCTCTTGTGCTAGCCCCCACAATCTTTTGTTTGTTTGGTTTTTTGTTTGTTTATTTGGTTTTCATATAGGGTTAGCAACTAGAGGATTTGTTGTTAGTTTTAGCAATTGTGGGGATAAACTATAAGTGAAAAAGAGAGAGGGAGAGAGGAGCAGAGAGCGTGTGAGTTTTACACTTTGGGGCTACATTACATCTATGCAATATTTTCTAATACGTGTATTCATATCAAGATGCCCTACATGACTTCAGTGCTCCCTTCATTATACACAGCTATTACTCTTAAGTCAAGTCCGTGTGTGGAGCCATTTTCCAACTGTGATTAAAAATTCCAAGGACATAATTGTTAAAAAGATTAACAACCACCTATTGCAAATAAAGCATTTCTCAGAAATCAAGAGCTAAAAGTAAACAGCCCAGTCTGGCCTCATTCCTTATGCTTTTATTGCTATACCCCTATGAGACTAAATGGATAGAACTATTTTATAACATTGTGCTGCTGTATAATGCTCTTTAGTTGCAATATCATGATATATTAATACATACCTACACTTCAGTCTTCAGCAGTTCCTTTCATCTGAACAGATGAGATCTAAGCCACTTTCTTTCAGTGTTTTTTGATTTGTGGACCCCTACAAATTTCCTATGGAAAGTATGGCCCCCTTTAGAATTTCCATATGCAGAGATTGCTACATAGCATCTGCAAACCAGTTTTCCTTAACCTTTTATTGCTAAAAGTAGCAGGAGCCTGTAGGTCACAGACTGAAAACATTTTCTAAGACCTTACAAGTTAATTAAGCTGCAAACGCCTCACCCATCCAGACCAGCAAACCCTCCACGTTACAAAGGTGCTAGCGAAGGGACAGAGAGGATCATTGTCTTCCCAAGAACACCCCCACAGACAGAAACTTTGCCTGGGACACCGTATTTCCAGGCACACTCTTTAACCTCCGCTCTTCTTGGGCAGCAACACATCTGGGCAATACCAGCAGATCCTGGGCGCAGAGATCTACAGTGATTTGAGGGAGTCTTGCAAATGAAGCCACCGAGCCTGTGTCTACAGCGTGGCTTCACGAGAAACCTTTTGCTGTGTTTTCAGTAGTACCAAGACTTTTTACACTGTAATCAGGCTTTTTCACTGTTCTTTGGATGATATAAAAATCGCTGCATTCAAGATGTTGCGGGTTTCTTTTCTTTTTTTTGTGGTGCTTGTTTGTGATAAATGAAGATGACTTAAAAATTGTAGTCAAAGCTATTTCTTCGATGCTTGTTTGCATTTCTAGTATAGGTCTTATCTTTCACAGCAGACTACATTGCCACTGGAGTGCTAAAAAAAAAAAAAAGCAGGACAGCCCATTAAGTGAAGATCAGAAGTTGAACAAATTGGGAAGCTACTTTTCATGGAGCTGTTAAAATCATCTGGTTTTGCTTATTTGCTCTTAAACTGTAACCTTGTGAAATGTGTGGCTGAGATTAAATCATTGTCAAAGTTTCAGCCTGTGTGCCCTTCCATTACAGCGTGTGAGAGTTCCCCCTGCGCGTTCTGAGATAAGTCTGGACTATTTTTGTTCGAATAGTTAGTGCATTCAGAGCGACTTGTTCCAGCACAGATAAGGCAAGTGGTGCTTTACGACGACGTACTAGCTGGTCTTGCTGAAGTGTGTGTTACAACAGGCTAAGTATCACTTCCTTGTCTACACTGGCAATTTGGAGTAAATTGGGACATTCTAGTTAAGCTTTTGTAAAAGAAAATCTTTTAGAATCCTCCTACAGACTCCAAGATGAACTCCAGCACTGAGATTCCCAAACTGTGCATAGTAGACTACCCTATGGGAGGATGGTGGGTCTTGATGGTGTCTATTTCCGTTTTTGAGCAATGCAACTGGTGACAGTAAGATAAAATTGAGAGTAAAAGAAAACCTAATGGCAGTCAACAATTTGTGTGTTGATTTTTTTTTTCTAACATAATTCTTCCAGTGGCTGTAACAGCAACAGAGATATGATGCGGCCTCAGCTGGAAAAGGAAAAGGATTTGATATTTGTGGGTGGGAGAAGGGGTTCACGGTGTAATCCCCATGTGACGATGGCATTACTAACACCGAAGAAGCAGCGTGGTGAACATGAGGATGCAGGCAGTCTGCTCCCTGTGGGCCTTCCCCGCATGGGCGCCCTGCTGTTTGGTACCCGCACTGCCCTCTCCCTATGGACCTTCCCTCCCCTGGGTGCTAATTCGGACCTCTCTCACACTCAAGAAGTTGGAGTATGATCTCTCAATCTCCTACCATATTCAGCTGAAGTTGATCTATGGTTACAAATGTTACAGCATGATGAGGTGAGCTACTTTTCTCCCAGAAGCCAAGATAAAAGAGGTGAGATTGTCAGCCAACAAAACTAGGGAAAGTTAAACTTCACATATCTCTCTGATGAAAAACAAGCACAATAAATCTTTTAGAAAGTAAAACAAAACAAGGGCGCTCTGTGTTGTTAAGAGAAACAAATCCAGAAGGATTTTACAAAAACTTTTAAGCGTTCTGGTCAAAGTTATACTAGAATATCACATATTCTCTTGACTTAATGTTGGTGCCAGTTCCAGAGACTGTATCCCCAATGTCACAATCTTGGCATTTCCCTTAAAACCACAGTTCCTGGATGTCTGTCTCCCAGAGTCTCTGTGCTTTCTTTATTAAAAAACGGAAATGTCTATCCTTTATGGTCTTTATGGTCAGGATTTCAACTAGGGAATGCAAACAGGAGTGTACTGTAAACTGGCTTAATACTCCAGACAATAAATTTGGGGCATACAAAGACACTGTTTCTGTTGTCTGCTCATAGTTGTTTCCTTCTATAAAGAATCTTCTTTATAACTGGGGTTCAGCTCTTAGGGATGTGAAACTTTGTGTGTAGTCTATGCCAGTCCTTTAGTCCCGGCTGCAGTCACTGGAGCAGACAGGTACCACAGGGACATGAGTCTTCCCACGGTGGAGATACTTCAGCTAGCTGGCATGAGTCACTGTTTGGGCCTCTTTACTAACTACACGGGACAAGCAGATGGCCAGCTTAAAGCTGGGTGAGACAAAATACTCTCTGACATGTTACTGTTGCAGATGATCTTCAAATTAGTCTGTTTTCACTGCCTTATCCTGCAATCCTCAAAATATAAGCAAAGCCCTCTGCCTGTTGTGTCCTGCTGATGCGGGGGAGGTGAACCTGAAGACATGAGACCTGTCATGGACAACAAAATTGCAGTAAAAGGAGTGAAAGCCACTGGTGATATAAGATGGTACGCTTTTATAACATTAATTTGGTTGGAACTAGAGGAAGATGAGTTTGAAATAGAAGTGTGGTGCTGGTTTGGTTTTTTTGTTTTGTTTTTTTTTTCTTTTTCCCCAGAGACGGTAACGAACAACTGCTGGAACAAAATTTCCCTACACTGGGAAGGGGTTTCTGACTTGAAATCTTTAAAACCAGGCCAGATGTCTTTCTAAATGAAATACTGTAGCTCGGCTAGGAATGACAGACTCGAGTCAGGAACCACTTGTTGAAATTCAATGACCTCTGTAATACACGACCTCAGAGTTGAAGATCAAAATAGTCTCCTAAAAATCCTACTTTTATTTATTTGTATTAAAGTAGTGCTTAGATCCAAATAACATCCGCTTGCAGAAAAAGAACCCCACACTTGTAAAAATTTTTTTTTTGTTAAATCAAAACTAACATTGCTATTTTCTGCTAAACATTGTATATACGCTTAGTAAAAATAGACAGTCCTTGCCAAAAGAGCGTATTATATGCATTTTCAACTACAAACATCTAGCTTTGTGCACAGAAAGAACCTCATGGATTGTGGTAACAGATGGATGCACACACAACTGACCTAATTGGTGCAACAGGATTTCTGAGCATGTCAAGTACCTGGGGCACAGTACAAGCTCCCTGCATGTCCTGAGGTGGCTATAGATGGCCATTGACGACAGAACTTATTTGTCCAGGCAGGAACATCTTAAGGTCTGATTCTGCGAGCTTCTGGTTATCCTCCCAGAGGGAGCGGTGGGAGTTCACCGCTTTTCAGGTCTGAAATCAGGAGGAAGGAAGGAATTTCATATTCCTACAAGACGGTACACTGCTGCCTTACCAACTTTCCTGCAATTGTCCCGTACTGCAACAGCAATGTTTCAGTCATAAATCACGTGGCTCTAGTGCCACAGGAAAGTATGCAAAATGGGCTGCATGTACTATTTTAGCTATGCTCTCCACTCTAGCCCAGACATAGATTGCTTTAGGTCAGAGGGACAAAGAGAAGGAGCCGGAGGACACATGTATATTGATAACAACGTGCACAGTTCTCCCAGGTCCTCTGTACATAGACTTCGGTCTGGGCCACCAAAGGAATCTAGAGACCACTGTTACTCTGATTTGTGTGATCTCTGCTTTCTTCTGCAGCCCTCTTTAGCAAAATTACTGCCTCAGCTCCCTGCCTTTGAGAAGGAGGCTAAGCTAAGAAGGCTGGCAAGGTGGAGAGAGAAGAGGGTGCCTCAGGCGAGCAGTGGAGATGCCAATTCTACCACAATGCCTTGAATGCCAGATTATGTCTTCCCACAGATGCAGGAGATGTCCTAAGGGTGCTGTTGCCTGAAGAATTACAGTGGTTCTTGTACAACCATGAGTTGTAAAAAGGGTGAATGGAGCGGGTGTGTATGGTAGACCTGTGCCTCGGGTGAAACAGCAGACAAAATACACAGTGTTTCTTCTTGTGAATGCAGGACCCACCCTTGCCCCTTGAGCCTTCATTATTAGAAAGAAAAGTCTCCAAAGGAGTTTTACACCTACCAAATGCCTTGAAATCCAAACACAATGCGTTTTCTATGAGACAGGTGCTGATCACAATCTTACATTTGTCTTTCGGTTTGAAATTGTAACCTCCTTTCTGGTCAGGGCCAGGAAGCTCTCACCTGCAGAACAGAGCTCTGTAGGATTAGGGTCCCTGAAAGGAGCCAACAGACCCAGAGGGCCGAGGTGGAAGAGGAGAAGAGCAGCTCCCCAGCTTCCCTTTGGCAGAGGCATGCTTTCTGAAGGAGAAAGTAACTCAAGAAAGACTGGCTTGAAGAACCAGAGCAGAAATGTCCTGAAACCTGCTGCCTCTTCTTTTCCCAGTCTAGTAGATGAAGGATGTTTGGAATTACTCCTGTAAATTATCCCCCCTGCACGCCCCTCCCTGTAGTGCTTGCAGGTCCATCTCTTCTATGTTTCTAGGGATCCTGAATTAAGGACAGGGAGCTCAGACGTCAACTCTGCTGGAGCTAATTGCAATACTTCAGGCTGCAACGATTCCCAGAAAGGACCCTGTTCCCGTGTCCCTGCCAACTGTGCCTCTCCAGAGGCACTATCTAGAGGCACCAGCAGCAGACAGAGCCTCTGACGCAATAAATGTTGGGAGCACTCCTGAGACACAGGGCGAGCACTTGATGTTGCTGCTCCCCTGATTGTTTTGGATAGCTCATTGTCACCTAATTGTACTGTAGGAAGGTCTGTCCATTCCCTCCTGTCTGCTTATTTGTGCCCTCAGGCTATGTAAAGACTGCATGTGCCTGAAACAACAGCCAAGCACAAAGTCTCCAGTGCCACTCTTTTGGTATGCACTAGCTCAGATTGCTTGTTGCAAGAAAAACCTCTGTCTGTTGATAAATGGCAGCGTATTTTACAAAGGGAGAGAGACTGCTCGCTCCTTCAGCAGGACTCTACCTCCTTGGCCGACTTGAAACTGCTTGATGCAGTTGGGAGGCCTTTGCCAAATGAGAAGGAAAAGAAGGAAGATGTACGCTTCTGACGGGAGCTGGAGGAAGAAAAGGAAAAACCAAAACAACCTTTAAAGCAGAATTATCAATCAGAAAATTATTTGCTAGGAAATAGTAAAGTACAGTACATACCTCTATTATAAATGGCCTGACCAAGCTATTAAAATACTTTCAAGGAGAAGTTAAGAAGGATTTTACTGAGAACCCTTTTACTTTGTGTATGCTTTAATAGATCAACTATTAATTGCTATGATCATAAACTTTCAGTATCAGGAGCTTGTTTGCACATGCAGCGGCATAGTAGTGGCTCTGTGCAAAACACTGGTAACAACTGCTTCCATGGAGAAATGAAACCATACGTTCCCGTGGTTTTCTGTAAGATGAAAACCTGTGTTCTAGCCTTGGGTCGCTTCCCGGAGGAGGGCACTTCTTGTGGAAGTGCGGCTGCCAGCCTGCGGCCCTGGCCGGGGTCTGAGCTGGGTGTTCAACTCCGGCCTTGCAGTAAACACAGTACCCATTCACTTCCTAGCCTAAATTAAACCGTCCCGTCTTAGCCCAAAATGACATTCTCTTGGTCAGCCTCCACTGTCACCCTTACTGAGTATGATGGTGGCCACAGGCTGCTCTGAAGATCCGAGGTATTTGGGACAGAAAAACACATGGCAAGAAACAGTGGTGCACTGAAGAGCACGAAACCTAACTGGATTGATTGGGAGAAAAACTGAGGCACGAGGGAATGCACTGAGTTGCTTGTGGCCTGAGGATGGCTCAGATCACTCCTACGGTGGGATCGCTCCTATGATTGGAGGTCTGTGATGGACTTTTTAGGAAAGATGGGCAGGGAAGAAAAGCAGGGGGTGTACCTTCTATATGAAGGAGCAGCATGAATGTATGGGAACAGGAGAAAGGCTGCTTGGGAGCTTGTGGGTGGAGATCAGAGGACAAGCCAGTAAGGATAACACTGTAATGGTTTTGTCAGAGATCACCTGATTAGGGTGGCAAAGTCAATCAAGTCTTTGAACAATTAGGAGTCTCCAGATCACGGTTCATGGTGTTATTGGGAGAATTTAACCTCCCTGACTTCAGCTGAAAGGACAAGACAGTGAGATGCAACAGGTTTGGAAGGTCTCTGGAGTGTGTTGAGGAAAACTTCTTAACACAGATGGTGTATGGCCAAAGGGTGGGTTACGGTCCCCTAGACCCTGCTACTCACAAACAAGGAAGAATTGGACTGGGATGTGACAATCAACAGCAGCCTTGGCTGTAGGAGCTTTCAATCCTGATGGAGTGAAGAAGACAAGCAGTGGAGCACAAACCTGAGGTTTCAGGAGAGCAGACTTTATCATCCAATTTAGAACATTACAGTCCGAATGGGTAGACAACTAGATGGGTGAAAAACTGTTTGGATGGACCAAGCTCAATGGATAGTGGTTAAATGGGTCGAACCCCTGGTTGTCAGCGGCACTAAAGGGACCTATCCTGGGACCGGTCCTCTTTGACATTTGCATCAATGACCTGGTGGAGGTCTTATCACCTTTGCAGATGACACCGAATTGGAAAGACCAGTTGACATGCTCAAGGGCAGGGCTGCCATCTGGAGGGACCTAGAATGGGCCAACAGGAACATTATGAAATTCAACAAGAACAAATGCGAAGTCCTAACATATAGCTGTCTCAGCTCTGTCCTCAGAGGTTTTTGAAACCTGACTGGACAAAACCCTAAACAAACGTGTCTGAATTCAGGGATAAACCTGCTTTGAGCAGGAGGCTGGACTAGAGATGTCTTCGCGTCCTTTCCAACATGAGTGGTTCTGTGATTGTATGGTATGATCAGATAATCCTGTGTTGTTAAACTTGATTATTTTAAGAAGTTACTACCCCTGTGCTGACTACTGCCATCCATCAGCCAGAACCCCTACAGCTGGAATGCAGCTGGCGCATGTTCATGTTCCTAGACCATTGCAAAACTAATCCCTTTTACCTCATATTGCAACAGACTACAAATGCATACGCAGCTAATTACTGTGTGTCAGTTGAAAGGGCAGTCACTTCTGGCTGAGGGCATGCTCATGGCTTAAAGCTTGCTCGGTTCGTTGCTGACCGCCATCTGCTCTCAGCCACAGCTCACCTACAAGACCACCCTCACTGATGCTGCGTTAGTGCAAGCCAAATTATTATAATTTTATTATCTGTATTGCCATGCCATCCACAAACTCTGTTTAGGGACCAGCATCCCAGAAAAAACGCGGAGCAAAAAGAGGGCCCTTGTTCCAAAGCACTCACTGCCCAAAGGCAAGAGGTAGAAGAGCCCAGGGAACCAGCCAGGCTGTGGCCTGCAGTCTCAGCCCGCGACCTCCGTGCTCCAGCTCCTTAAATGCCATCATGTATTTCTTAGATAGTAGAAACATACTGCATCTGGCTAGTGTTTGATGTTTGCCTGTGAGCATATACACACCTACACCCAAGTCCTTTCCTGTGAAATGGAAGTATTTTGTAAATTTAACGGGCTACTGTTCTGGTTGGTTTGGGAAACAGACATATAAATACAAATCCAAGCATGCTTAGTTTAAGAATGTGTATTTATAAATAAACATGGCTAAACTTGCTGGTCATATTTATTTGTTTCTGTTTGCAACATTAGATCCGGTCTGAGGCGATGGCCAGCTATACAGGTGCACATAGATCTGTGTTGCACAAATAAATCAAACTAAAGCAGCCCAGTTCTTGCAGACTGGCATTAGGATAAGTATATCTTAAGAAAGTTCTTATTCAGACTTGGCTTCAGGCAATAAAACGTCATAGATGTATAACTCTAGTGAGTGAAATTTCTAGGGAGCAAATTAGGCTAAAAACATCTTCTAGAGACAGCTAGAAAGGAATCAGACACCACCTGAAAATAAGGCAAGTTATGCAGTAAATGTTTCATTTATTGGATTTTTTCCATTACTATTAGGGTTAAAAGACATGTTGTCAATAAAAATGGTATATTTATGGAGGGGTCTGTATTTCAGAAGCCTATTTCTTGTCATTCACTCCTATAGTGCTTGATATCACCTCACGATAAAGTGTGAATAATCCCTGCATGAATGCATATTTCTACCCATTAACCATTTTATTATTAGACAGAATTATCTCTAACAAAAGCAAGAGGTACAGCTGTGGCATAGGCGCTAAAAGGGAGGTATGTCCCTACAGGGCCATAGCCATGACTTGGGAAGCAGAGCGTAGATTGAGAGACATGAGGCTGTGTTACAAGGGTGAAAACAAACAATACGCGAGGCTTTTTGGTACCTAATTTTCCAATGTTTCTCCATCAAGTGCGTCTAGAAAACCCACACCTATTGCTCAAACAACACACCGTGACCTGGTCGGTATGTGTGAAATCTAAAGCCACAAAGAAATCTAGCAGTAGCACCACGATCTGGTGGTTTGTCGATATTTTCACATTTGATAGCTTTTTTGAATTTTCGCGTGTGCTTGTTTGGGTCAATGCAAATGACTGCAGCAAGGAGCCATGGTTTCTGTGTTTTCACGCTGTCATCTTGTCTGCCCTAGAAAAAAATTCCCCTCTTTGCTAACTCTGAAGAGCCAGTACTGGTAAGGCACTGGGCAGATGTGTTTGCTTCGTGTTATTGGAACCTTTTCAATAGTGAAATCTTTTTTGACATTCAGAGCAGATTTAATGATCCAAGATTATTTGTAAACATACGGACTCCTTTGAGCTGTAGACTCAAATCCCAGCCTGGTCAACCAAAGTCCTTTTATCTTTCCAAAATAAATAACTTGAATTTTACACATTGCAACCTATGTTGGGACCTTTTGGAGAAGACCATGAAAACGGATGACTCACCCCAGACATGTAAACATTAGCCAGGAGATCCAGCTGGCAGCTAGCAGACCATATTTCTCCAATATAGACTTGGGCCTCTGGTGAGACATTAAAGATTCCAAAGCATTTTTCATAAAACAATAAATTTCCTTGGCTGCCCTTGGTCAAGCTCTTCCCTCTCCAGTTCACTGCAATGTGAGCTGGGAAGAGAACCTCACATTCTTTTTCGCCGTTGCTGTTCATGAGATTCTGCAGGATTCTTGGGACCAAAATGTTGTGCCCAAGTGTAAAACGGTGACGCCACTGTCGGTAACCAAAAGCCATTGCTCAGCATTTTGTATATTGTACCAAGCTATGAGAGTTACAAAAGCTTCCACTTCTTCAACTGTGCTAGAGGTCAGCTTTGACAAGAAAGCCGACATCGCTTGAAGACTGAACTTGGAGCACCTGGCTTTGTCTCGCCGGCTGTTACTTAAAATCAGGTATCCAAACAATAAATCATGTTTCATGTACTGGATTAGCTTGACTTTTTTTTTTTTTTTTTAGTATTGTGTTTCTTTCATTGTTAAACACTATACTTTTTTTTAATCTAAGGTACCACCTGAGAACTTACTACTCAACAGGTGCTGTTGACCCCTGGAGAGCTCTCACTTCCCCCATCAACAAGAACCGTTACATAAAGGAAAATGAAACAAATAAGATGCATAAGCTCCCCTAACACCATAATTAAATCGTGTCAGTTTAGTAATCATCAACAATACCTGGGCTTCAAAACCAAGCTAGCTGTAAGCAGTAGTTTGAAAACGAAACCGTAAAAGTTTGCAATAGGAAAAAACTGATGTTGACATGAAATCTAGAAAGCATTTTCCCAGCCCTTTGTGGAGCTCCTCGGAGTCCACTGTGGTGGCAAAGCTCCAGCTGTGCAAACATGCATGGGCAACGCCTTCCACAGCTGGGGCACAGCCCCCCGGCCTTCCAGCCAGAAGCCACCAGAGCCAACCTAGGGCCACCACATGGCGTTGGGGCGAAGACGGCTGAGCCTCCTTCTATCGACATTTACTCCTGTGAGTAACATTACTTGGGTGAGTAGGCCGGGTGCATCATCATCCTCATGAACAGTGTGTCAGAATGATACTGGCACGTGTGAGGCTCTACAAAATCAGGCCCTTCTTCTGCAACCAGTTTTGGGCAAGGACTGGGCCTGTCTTCAACACCAACTTGTGATGATGCTTAATAAGGAGTTAGCAACAACATTGGGACTGAAGCAAAACTCTACTTGTTTAAAAAAAAAAAAAACAAAACACAAAAACCCAACAAACCCACAGCAGATTGTAAAAAGATCTTTGAAAAACAAAACAAAACTGTGCAACTGTTTTCGTTCGTTTGGATCAAATTATAACACATGGCCCTGCAAAGTAAATAGGAGTCTGTCACATTTGTATTTCTAATCTCATATTGTTCTGGGATATAAAGGCATTTTAAAAATCAAAAGGCGAACAAAAATGGAGAATATTTGCTAAGGTGTCACTCTGCAAGGCACTAGTTAGCAAAGACAGTAAGTACATAATCAGGGGCAAATGGGGAGCGTGCGTGCCCACAGACAGTTATTTACTAAAATCTGTGAAAGTAAAAAGCAAGTTAGTCAAAAGACCAGTGGAAAAAGAAACTGTTCAATGCATCTGTACATTGAGTTAACAGTGAAGTATTTCATTCTTCATGTTTTTACTTGGTGTCTTGAAATAATCCCTTTTCTGTCTCCATATTCCCACTTAGACATTGTTCACAGACTTATTTATTTATGAAGTCTGAAGGTTAGTCCCTACCTGCTGAGACTAATTAGCCCTGTTCTTTGTGTCCTATGCAATCCTGTCTGATTAAATGTACACATTTGTTTTACTTCTTTTCATGCTCCCTTTCACTCTACTTCTGCTTTACTGATTAATATTAAAGTTGTAAGTTGCAGTGATTTTTTTATTTCTATTTTGTCTGCATCTTTCCCTTTAGTATGCAAATTTCTATGTGAACTTTTTAATGCCTGAGAATTCGCGTTAGCCTTGTCGATCTCTGTATTATTATTTTTATTATTCTTTTTATAGAAGACAGTTTAGCCGAAACCCCCAAACTCTCTAAATATTGCATGACAAATTGGCTTTGTTTTGGAAACCCTATGTGCTGAATGGCCCTTAGCGTGAGCAGCAGGTTAGATTTCTGGGGGAATGTTTGGATTATTTAGTACAGCCCGTCCCTTGCTTTCTAACACCATTTCCATTAGGCAATCTACTAATTCCCATTGAAATTACTGTCCCCCCCCCCTCCTCACCCCCCCTTCCCCGCTCCCCTCCTTTTGTTCCTCGCCCATGTTAAAGTTTCCAATTGACTCGTCCATTGTTACAATTTGTCACCGCTGGAAGATCAATTTGTTTTCCCCTTCCCCTCACCACATTATTATATTCGGGGACCAGATGCCGTTTCTCGCATCTGCATTATTCTGCTCCCCATTTTGTTGCCGTGCCGCCAGAGCCGTGGCTAGTGACTTTACAAGAAGGCTGCTGGTTCAGGAGCCCCGGGCAGCAGCATCCCCCCCCCCCCCCTCCACGCCCCCGACCCCCATTCCGGGGGAGGTGGGGGGAGGCTCCGGTGCCCCCGCACCCCCCCTGCCGCCCCCGCCGGCCCCCCGGCCCCCCCCGCGGCGGGCACCGACCCGCTTTCGCTTTGATTTCCCCCAGCGCGATGTTTACGCCGCCACCACCACAACTTTTCCACTTCTGAAGTCTGGGAGTCCTTGATTCTCCGTCCTGCCATGCTAATTAACTTCTTAGCAGTCACATTCCTTTTCCTCCTTTTTTTTTTTTTTTTTTTTTTACATCAAGGACCAAAAAAAAAAAAAATTATGCCTTACTATAAGATAATTTGGAAATATCTGATCTTCAGCGAGTGATCTCGCACATTTTCATCCTGCGTGTTATAACCAGAATAAATGGAAGGAGCAAGTGCTGCTTAAAAAAAAAAAAAAAAAAAAAAAGGCTTTTACTATATTATAGTGTTTATTATGATTGGAGTTTCTTACCTCCAACGAGAGGCCAGAAAAAATGTTAACGGTTTAAATTAGAAAAAAAAAAAAACAACCACCCCACCCCACCACCCTGTAGTCACATGTAGCCAAATAATGAGGGCACACATCCTTCAGGAGAATCCGGGCTGCGCGGAGATGATATGTTTATTAATGCTCAGGATGGAAAAGTTAGCGCTTTGCAGAGCGCGGAGGCAGGGGCACTGCTTTGGGTGCTTTTCCCCTCACTCCCCCCGTCCTGGCAGCTCTGCGCTACAGTGCAAAATTTATTTTTTTAATTTTAATTTTTTTTTTTTTTTTTTACCACCCCCCCCCCCCACCCGCCCCCTTCGCTCCCCGTTTTGTATCCCGCCCCCCCCCCCCCCTCCCCCGGCGGCGCCCCCCCGCAGCCCGCTCCCCTCCCCTCGCCCTCCCGCTCCCATGCCAAAAAGGATCATTGTTAGTTTCCTACTTCCCCCACCCTCCTCCTCCTCCTCCTCCCCCTCCCGCGCCCCAGACCTGTTTATTTATGCAGACGTCACCGGGGAGCCCCCGCCCCCTCCTGCATCTCATTAAGTGCCTGGTGTGTTTCTCGCTCCCTGTCAATAATCCCGGATCCCAGACTTCTCCGTTCCTCCGGATTTCGATCCCCCTTTTTCTATCTGTCAATCAGCGCCGCCTTTGAACTGAAAAGCTCTCAGTCCAACTTCAACTCACTCAAACCCGAGCGGCACGGGCTCCCAATATCCGCGGCGGCTGCCCCCCCGTTACAGCTGACTTCTTGGGTTGGTTTGTTGCATTATTATTTTTTTTTTTTCTTCCCCCCCCCTCCCCTCCCTACGCCCCCCCCCCTCTTCCCCCCTCCCCCCCGGTCTATATATTTTTTTTTTATATTATTATTATTAATAATTTTTTCGCGGGTGCGTGCGCGGGTGCGTGTGCGCGCAGTGCACGCCGAGCAGCTCCCTGGAAGAAAGAAAGAGAAAATCCCGAAGAAGGAAAGGAAGAAGCCTAAAGTCACTGGTGCAAAGGAGCAAAGAAGAGACATTTCCCTCCCCTCCTCCTCCCTCTTTTCCCCTCCCCAGGAGGAAAGAGAAGGGGCAAGAAAAAAAAAAAAAAGAAACTTTCACCTTGGACTCTTCTTTTTGTGGTGCAAACTTTCCCCCCCCTCCCCTCTTATTTTTTTCCCCTTTTTCCCCCCCGTTCCCCTCCTTTTTTTTTTTTTTTTTTTTTTTTTTGGTGTGTTCCCCCCTTCCCCTTTTTGCAAAATTGCTGCTGGTGGGGTGAGCCAGGAGGAAAATGCCGCAGCTGAACGGCGGTGGAGGGGACGACCTGGGCGCCAACGATGAACTGATCTCTTTCAAAGACGAAGGGGAGCAGGAGGAGAAGATCTCCGAGAACTCCTCGGCCGAGAGGGATTTAGCTGATGTCAAGTCGTCTCTCGTCAATGAATCAGAAACGAATCAAAACAGCTCCTCAGACTCGGAGGTACGGGGGAAGCCCCCCGCGGGGCCGGTGGACGGGCGGGGGCCGGGGAGGCGGCCGGGGCCGGGGGCGCCGGGGCCGGGTCCCGCCGGCGCCCAACTTTCCTCCGCGGCACCAACTTGTAACGATGCCTTCTCTTCTGTTTTGTTCTGTTTTGTTTCTCCCCGCACCTTTCCCCCTTCTTCTTCGCCCTTTTTATTCCTCCCCTTCTCCCTTCTAACCTTCCCCCCACCCCCCCCCCCCCCCAAAAAAAACCCCACCACCCCACCGCCCCCCCCAACCCCCCCCCCCCGACCGCCCTACGCCGACCCCCGGCTGGCTCCCAGGCGGAACGGCGGCCCCCGCCTCGGTCCGAAACTTTCAGAGATAAATCCCGGGAAAGTTTAGAGGAAGGTGAGTACGGCGGGCCTGGCCGCCCGCCCGCCCCGCACCGCCCGCCGCCCCTCCGCCGGGCGCCCGGCTCCTCTTTTTGGGACACTTGCTAAAAAAAGTTTTCCTCCCCCACCCCAACCCCCCTTTCCCTTTTCTTCCCCCCCCCCCCCCCCCGTTGCCCCCTTCCTTCCCCGCTCGTGTCTCCCCCGCCATGTTAGCTGCGAAGAGGCAAGATGGAGGGTTGTTTAAGGGCCCACCATACCCGGGTTATCCCTTTATAATGATCCCCGACCTCAGCAGCCCGTATCTGCCCAATGGATCGCTCTCTCCGACGGCGAGAACGGTAAGTGCCGGTTTTTTTCCCCCTCTCCTTCCCTTCCCCCCCCGCCCCGGCTCCCGCCGCCGCCGCGCTCCCCGCTGCCCCCGCTCCCCGCCGCCCCGGCCCGGCCGCCCCCTCTCTCCCCCCCCGCCGCGACGAAAACTTTCCAAACTCTGCGGCGGGAGGGGGTTTGTTTACACTTCGCCATGTTGCTTGCTTTCTTTCTTTTTTTTTTCTCTCTCCCCCCATTACTTTCTATTTTTTTTTTTTTTTTTTTTTTTTTTTTTACTTTCAGTTTTGCGGGCAGTTTTCTTGGAGCCCTCGTAACCTCCCCTGCGGGGGGGCTGGGGAGAGGAGGGGAAAAGAAAAAAAACCAAACCAAAACCCAACAAACCAAACAAGCCCCAAACAACACTCAGTCTATTATCAAAACTGGAAGTTTTAAAAAAAATAATTAAAAATCAATTAGTTGCTTTTATTTATCTTTTTTCTTCTCCCCTTCCTGGGGGGGGTTATTTTCTCCCGGCCGCTCCCTCTAAACTCCTGCTTTTCCATGGTGATCCGTCGCCTCCTCCGCGGCGGCTGGGCCGGCTCCCCCCTCCCCTTTCCTCCCCCTTAACCCTCTCCTGCCCTCGCCCGCCCCCCCCGGCCCGCGGGAGCATCGTTGCGCCCCTCCCGGCCCTGGGTGCCGCGAGTTGTGTCCGGTCTCAGCGCAGGGGCCCCGGCAGCGCGGGCCGGGCCCGGCGGCGGTGCGGGGGCCGGAGCGGGGCACCCCCGGCCCCCTCCTCACCTGGGCTCCTCTCTTGGTGTGTGCCTGGCGGTGTTTTGGGGATGGGGGGGTGAATGGGGGGATGTGTGTGTGTGCGTGTGGAGGAAAGACCTGAGGGTTGAGAGCAAAGCTGAGTCCGGCAAGCGAAATCGCCTCGCTTAGCTCTAATAACAACAGCAAACAAACAAAAAATAATCAAACAAGTCGAGAAAAAATTCCTCCTGGAAGTGTGCTGGCAGAAAAACAATTTGCTGAAAGCGTCCGGTTTTTTGTTGTTGGGTTTTTTGTGGTGTGTTGTTTTTTTTGGTTTTTTTTGTTTTTTTTTTTTCGCCCGCCCCCCCCCCCCCCCCCCCCCCCGGTTGGGTGGCGAGGGGTGCGCTGCTCTGCACGCCCCTGCCTGGAGGGAGGGCAAGTTTTAGCCCAGCTCGCAGCAAACTTTGGGGTCTGCTGCTGGGTTCGTAGTCCCGGCTGCTTTTTTTTTTTCCGCTCGTAGCGTCACCCACGGTGTGCTCTGCTCTGACATCAGATTTCCCAAGTGTTTTCTTTCCTTTTTAAAGAGTTTTAACAATTTTTTTTTTTTTTTTTTTTTTTTTTTGCTAAAATGGCTAAATCCGCTGGGGTTACAAAATAACTACGTGTTCCTACCGGTGGGTTTAGCATTGCTGTTTTGTTTCTTCTGGGTGTTTCTAAATCTGAAGCGCTCCCCACCGTCACCATGTGTGTTTTGTACACCTTGCTTCCCACCCCCCCCCCCCCCCTTACCTTGTGGTAACAGGCGATAGCGATTTGCAATAATAGATCTAGTGTTTGGTAGATGTTGAAGCCGTACTAATGAGTGGGGGCTTGGACAACTTCAGTGTATCAGATCTACAAGTGTTTTAAAGCATTAAAATATTAAACAGCGGGTCAGGCTTGTTTTCACTTAGTAAAACGTCAGCAGACACAGATTAGTAAATGCAGAGTGGCAGGGAGGTAGCAAGGAAGGTTTTCGGACTTTGGCTGTGTTCGGGGCTGGGGTAGGGTTTTATTTTGGGAGCTCGTAAGGCTCTTCCTGCAAGGAGGTGATTTCTGGGACAGTAGCGTAGGGGTGACTGCGGTTTGCAATGGTAATGACGGGGAGGGGAATTCAGGGGCTGAAGGCATTATATTTTTTTTTTTTTTTTCCCTTTTGAATACGGTCACCCACATGTATATGGATGATGGTGATAAATTCCAAATTCTATAAGCGCGAGGATCCAGATGGCAAAACAATCTTTGTTACAAATCACTTTGTTACAAATTGTGAAGCTTTGTATTCCCTTTTTCTTTTTTCTCCCCCCCCCCCCTTTTTACCATAAATGCATTCCACTGTTCCAAAGTGCAGGCTCATAGGAAGCACACCTCCGCTGCTTTTTTCTTTAAGCAGTTTTTCTTACAGCAGCTGCAGTTCTTTATTTTTTTGCCTCATTACCTTTATTACAGATCCTTTTTCCCTTAGCGTGTGCAGATAGGATCCTTCAGCAGTTAGCTTTCCTGGAAGTATTCTTCCTGCCCCCCCCCCCCGCCCCCCACTTCCCCAGTTAAAAAAGGCCTCCATAGGAATGTTGGGTTTGTGTGAATTAAAGGTACTGTACAAAAGATTACAGGTTGGTTTATTGTTGGTATAGCAGGTGGCCTGCTTGTCTTATCAGATGGATTCTGAAAGGATATTTCCACACTCAATAGGCAATTTTCTTATTTCCACATCCAGGCTCCAGCATCCTTCTCCTATCTCCTTAACCTTATTCTTTCACATGCCGTGTGCTTGTTTGTTTGCCTGCCACTTAATTATAGCCAGGAAAAAATTAAAGTTGTTTATTTAGGCCTGAGAGCAGAATATTATACAGATTCAGCGGGATAGCTGTTGCCTGTCACACGCTGTTTTTAGGTGGATTCTAGTTCTCTGCTGTACCAGCTTTCAGTTCCAGACGAACTAGATCTTTCTCTTTCCTGTTTTTTTTTTTATTTTATTATTTAAATACAGGTTGAAAAGGTATAGATGATTCTGCATAATTACGAATTTTATTTTATTTTTATTTATGTAGCTTTTTCTGAAGCCGTATTTGTTGAGTTTAGAGCATGCACGGTAAAGAGGTGATGCAGATATGTAGCAAAATTGCTTTTCCTTTGCTTTTGCTGTTGTAGAATCTTAAATCCGTGGGTGTGGTTTTTTTGTTTGTTTGGGTTTTTTCTGTTTTTTTTTTTTCCTTTTTGTTTTATTTGGGGGTGTAGCGGGATTATTGTGTTTTGTAAATGTACCTGTAATTGTCTGTTGAAGAGCAAACTCCTGGGCAGCAGTTTCTGCTTTGCTGCTTCAGGAATGTGAAGGATTATGAAGTAACATAAAATCTGCTTGTGATGAATAAAATATTATCTCAAGAATAATGCTTAAAATACTGCAAACTCTTCATAAAGCTTTGGATAGGAGTGATTTTATTTTTAAAAGTCAAAAGATTTTTTTTTTTCATGTTAATCTTGCTTTTGATAGAATACTGCGGATTGCTTTTAAGAATAGATGTGTATTTTAAGTAGAGGTCTAGTCAAATAGTAATGAAGTGATGGAGCTGAGAGTGCCAGTTCCATACCTCTGCTTGCAGAGGGGCTGGGGTAGCTGCCTCTTGGGGATAATTAAGGAGAATGTTTTCCTTTCAGTGTTGGAAAATGAAGAAATGGTGTATTTAATTTTTCCCCTAAATTTCAAGCTTGGTTCATGCTTGCGGTGGGCAAATGGATGCGGTGTGATTTGAGGAAAGCCTGCTGGCAGATAGTCTTAATTTTACCTAGTGCTGTTGCATCTTCCTTTTCCCAAAATTGTTGCTTGCTGAGTGAGACTGCGGGAATAAGCTTGCGTTTGGCCCTGAAGTTTGGGAGTTGGGAATAGCTGTGGTGGAGAGCAGCCCCCTTGCCTAGATTTTACGTTCAGGAAACAACTTTTTGCTTTAATTGACTTGAAAAAATGGTTGTTTTCCTTTATCTACGGAATCAAACAACATAATCCTTCCTAATACAAAAGCTGTAGACCCTGGGGTGTGAAGGGTTAATGGTGGTCCTTTTTTTTTTTTCCCCTCCCTCCAATTGTTTTGACAACACTTTTCAAAGTGTGACATTCCAAGCCCTTGCAATACAATGTAATATTACTGTAATTACACAGGTCATTACATTTTAAATAGAGAACAATAAAATGCTTATCGCACTGAAAAAGAACAGGTGTTCTTGCCCTTCTTTGGTATTTATGCTAATTGTTTTTCATCTCCTTCAGAAATATTTATGGCTGGTGTGTTAAGGTTTCAGTCTCGATGTGACAATATTCATTCTTTACTAATCTTTATGGTTGAGGTTTAATGTCTGCAGTATGGATTATAGTATTAATGTCCACCAACTAGTTTAATAATGTAGATACAACTTAATATGTCAGCACTTTGGTACTTTATGATACATAGCCATTCAACGGAGAGTGAATTATTCCCTTTCTTTTTTTTTAATTTTTTTTATCTTAAAAAGAATTGAATGGACGTACTTTTAATAAAGTTTCTGGACTTGTGTAAAAACAACCTATTAAATAAGATGATCCTGTGGTGTAAATCAAATGGAACCTCCATAAAGAAACTTTCCTCATGCTTAATTAGGTAGATTGCTGAATCACTCTGCTATAGCATTAGCATAGCTGGTATACAATGGCAAACAGACTGTGTTTGTTAACTTATTTTCGGTAAAGAAGCTGATTTATTTTTAATTCTCCTTCCTTTTTTTTTTTTCTCTCCCCCCCCCCCCACCCCCCCGATAAGATTTCATTCTGGAGCAAATGCTGCATTGCTTAGTCAATCAGCTTCTCTTTAGGGGGCTATGAAAATTAGTTAGAGAAAAGTTTCATGTTTCTGGGACCTTGCAAAACAATATAATGCAGTACTGTTACTTGAGTGTACAGGATAATTGCAGGACTGCACTTCATTAAAAATAATATTTGCTTTGGAAATCGAACAATTTTAATAGGTGCACCAGTGGCTGATCTGTACTGAAAAAAAATAAAAATACAGTAGATGCCTTTCCAGGTTTTTTGAATGCGTTCATACATGGACCGATGATGTTGAGTGGGGTGGGATTTTTTTTTTTTTTTTCCCCTTCCCCTCCTTCCTCTTCGTTTTTTGTTCAAGCAAATATGTGCTGATTTGTCAGCTGAAGATGGAGGGGGGTGGTAGGGGGGAAGGAGTATGTTGCAGCTTTCATTGGAGCTTGTAAAGCAGAATGTAGGTAAAAATGTTTTAAATTTGTCAGACTTTTCATGACTGGGCCCCAAAATCAGATAAAAAATGTGGTGTAGAGAGAAAGGACAGCTGCAGATTTTTTGTGTGGACGTGTGTTTCTGTACCATGACTAAAAACTCTGAGGACCTTTTCCCAGCTGTCTGGGAGTTATGTGGAAGTTGGATTATTGGCAGTTAAGCATGAGACAACCTGGATTTAGCAAATGCTCTCCTACACAGGAAGCAGATGACATTATCCTGGGGGAAGGGAGGAGATCCTTCTCCAGGCCCAGCCCGGGGGGAGACGCCTGCTCCCCCCAGCCTCAGAGCAGCCAAAAATGAGGGCTGGCCATAGGCACATAGAAATACAAAAGTGGTTGGGTTGTCAATTTCGTGGCGGTTTTTTTCCCCTTTACTTATTTTTTTTTTTTTTTTTTGGTGAAATCAGATGTTCTGCTCCCACACTGGGGCTCTTGTGAGAAGTTTTGTTTTTGAGGGGGGGGTGTGTGTGTTTGTGAAGTTTGGGGGGTGGAATTTAAAGCTCAGTTCCCCGGGTGTCTCCTCAGGGCCGCGGCCTGGCAAATATGTAGGTAAGCCTTAAAACTTTTGACTTCTAATTGGGCACATTTGTGAAGGAAATGGTTAATTTTACAACCAAAGGCAAACTTGCACCTCGACAGGTCTGCTGAAAGAAATGTGCCACAGTCGTTTGCTGGCAAGCACCGCAGGGTCATAAATCCACGGGGTTTATTTACAGCCTATAACACTTATGAATGTTAAGATATTTGACGCCACGCTGGCCTTATAATATCCAAGGTCCACAGACACTGGCAGTGGGTCAAATTTCTTTCACTAATTATAAGCAATGAGAGATGGAGTGTGGTACTGGGGGTGGGTCGGGGGGGAGATATGGAAATCCTCTCCCTCCCCACCCAAAAGCGAAGAATATCTCTGCTCCTCCTCCCAACTGCTGGTTTATGTTTGTGCTGCCTTTTTTTTTTTTTTGCCCCCTTTTTTTTTTTTTTTTTTTTTTTTAACGTAGGCTCTGAAGTTTATAATTAACGCTTGCTGGGCTGCGGGTGACGCAGCCAGGCTGAAGGAGGGAAGAAGTTTAGCACAGCTCGTGTCCTTTGCAGAGGTCTCGGCTACAGTATTGTGCCGTATTTCCTAGATGCCGACACAAGCAAAGCATTTAAAGACAGATGACACCTGGGAGCGTTCTTTCATTTTCTCACGTACCGCTGAGCCAGGGGAAGGGGAAAAAATAAAAATAAATAATCAGGTTTTACGCAAAAGGTGGATGCTTGGAAGTGCGTCTGTTAGATTGTAAGGCCTCTTAAAAAGCAGCAAAACCCCCACGTTGAGGGAAAACATCCTGAATGAATGAGGGTGGTGAGGTTAGAGGTGGTTTTAGAGGTTTTTTTTTAGAGGTTAGGGGAGAAGCCTTGTGTCCTGCTGGAAGGGACAATCCAGGATGGATGCACGGGTCAGCGTGGAGGGGCGAGGGGAGGTGCTGGGGGGGGGGGAACGACACGGCGGGAGCGGGGGCTGCTGGAGAGTAATTGGAGGACAAAGGAGGGATGCTGGAGCAGGAGGAGAAATCGCAGAAACTTGGAGGTGTGCGTGTGTGGGGGGGAAACGCCAGTATTTGAACGGATGGTTGGAGAGGAAGCTTGGGATCTGGGGATTGACTCTTAAGTGTCAGGAAAGTCTGGGGCCCAGGGAGCAGCGCTGCCTCACTCAGCAAAAGCTCCTTATTCCCAGCCCGCTCCCCATTAAACACGCTTTCCGAGAGTGGGCAGTTGGATTTGAAGTGCTGCTGTCTTGTTTGTGCTGGGGGTGTGTGTGTGTGTGTTTTAACAAGATAATGCGATTACTCAGATATGCCCAGGTATTGCTTTTAGCTTTAATTTCTCCAGGAGTTGATTTTGGGTTCCCCGTAGGTTACTGTTGTGCTTGGAGACTAATTTAAGAAAAAGGCAGGGTTATGTGTGTGGTGGAAAGCTGCTCTCCCTCGCCCATATGTTTTTCTTCTACGAGCCATGTAAAACCTGACTTTAAAAAAAAAAAAAAGGGGGAAAAAAAAAAGTGAGGGGGCTGTCAATTTGGCCCTTCCAGAAATAGCTGTACAGTTTTGTTGAAGGTTTTATGCATTTCCCTAATCAATGGAGCGCTGTGACTTATTAGCCCCCGGGGACAGATCCGAATCCCCCAGCGCCGTGCTGCAAAGCTGGTGTGGTATTGTACCTTTTTAACAGGTTATCAACAAGGATGTTCCTCCGTGTTCCCAGGACGCCTCTCACCCCCCCCTCCCTCTGGCATCTTTTCCCCCCCCTCCTGATTCTTTCCGGCAAAATCTGTTCAGTCTCACGCCTTTGTTTTAGGTCGGCTAAACCCTCGACCCTTATTCTTCGTGGGGTCACGCTCAGGCAAGCGGGCAGTGCTGAATGAGTTAAGTCGCTGGCTGAAGTTTGGCTTCATGCAACTAAATTTGAGGCCTGGTAGGCATTAGCAGGGCACAGCACATTTACAGAGCTTAATTAGTACGCGCTGTAATTGTTCATGGTCTGCCAGAAGGAGTAATGTTCAGGAAAAGTGGAGTCGTTCTTCTGCAGTCTTCAGTTTTAAAACGATAAATCACTTGCATATTTGTGCAGTGATTCAAATGGAGCTGAGACCTCTCCATCTCAACATGTGGTAAATTGTAAAGTCAATGAATTGCAGATGTAGGGTACAGCGGATTCTCTAAGAAAATGTGGAATGAATGGGGAAGGGTGATGCTATAAATACGTACTGAGAAGATAACTGGGTTTCTGCTTGCTGTGCCAATTATGATGTACTAAAGATATTAGCAATTTTGTTTCAATGTATTTATTTTAAATTTCTTTAAGCTAAATATAGGGGTACCGCGTTGCTTCACTTGGTGAGGTTTTTATTAATGCTCCAGAACAATGGGTTTCATATGGAAATGCGTGTGATAGCCATATTAATACAAATTAATTCATCATGGCTCATGTTGTAGCTGTTACTAGAGGAGTTTATAATGATGGGACACTTTAAAGCGTGGCTGCAGCAACTTATAAGAAATGTTGCGGTAGAGGATGCCTTTATGTTCTAGTGGGGGGAAATACCGGGAATATTATATATCTCACCATGGCTTTTTGTATCTGCCCGTAATTCCTTCCAACTTCAGAGACACTTTTTGGGTGCATTAATCCGACAGCCTAGACCCTATTTTAAAAAAGCAAAACACAAACAAAACTACACTATACAGATTGACATTGTAAATGCCGCGTATTGTTTTTTTTTTTTTTGAATGCGGAGAATGTGTGTCACTCTTACTGCTGTGAAATCTTGTCTTCCTTGGGCTTGGTCCAAGATCCATTGAAGTCAGTGGAAAAAAGGCTTCTATTAATAACGAAGGGCTTTGGATCAGGCCCCGTGTGTCTTGAACCAATGGCCAACTTCTTCAAAAGTGGATAAAGGTATTGAAAAAGCCAAACTCAACTAAATGTCATATTGATATATTGCTGTTTCTGTGCTGTCTTTTGCTCTTGGAAAAAAAAAAGTTATGTTTTCAATGGTACTTTCTTAAATGAGCTCCTGCCTCTGCAATATCTGACTTTCCCACAGAAGCGTGGAGCATCCTGGCAGGATCAGGATTTGGTCCGAGGCTGTGTTGCTTGTCAATACTGCTTTTCTAATATGAGTAGGTGGATTTGTGTGGAAGTTGTAAAAGTTAATGATTGTTCTCTGACTCATGTGCTGCTGGTTTCAGCAAAGAAGAAATGATGACAGCAAAGTGATAGACATTACAGGAGACAAGCGTGCTCTGGTGAGCAGAGAATGGATTTGCATTGTTTGAAATGCTTTTGCTGCTTGCACGAGGAGGGAGAAGATGGGAGGGCAGCGTCTTCTTGGGGTCAGATGTTTCGGGTACCAAACTCCCTGGGGTATTTGTCCAGGAAGTGAGGCTGAATTCCGGAGAGACTCTCTGTGGTGTTAAAGGTCCCATAACCATTTGGTTAGTCCTACTGATACAGTTAGTCCTGCCTAACTGTTTTCCCCTCTCGGCAGAACAGGTTTTAGTGCCCTAGGCTCTGTGGGAAATACGATTGCGCACCTAATGGCTACCAAGTACGAATATGTAATTGTGCTCGACCAGTATCTACCTCACAGCTTCGTAGGGCTCCCCAGAGTATCTGTCGGTGTGAAAGGGGCTGTATACAACAAAATCAGTCTCTGCTTTTTAATTCAGTAGTGACGGTGATGCAGCCGAGACACCCAAAAAATCCAAAAGGAGGGTGTGGGAAGTAACAGTTAGAAAATGCCAAGCTGAAAATACTGCAAAGGGACCTTGTGGGGAATATTCTTAGATATTGGTAGAATAGAAACAAATCATCCTATTTTAAGAAAGGGAAAAATAGAGCAAGAAAAGGTGGGGGCGTACCTCTCTGAGCACATCCAAACTCCCAGTGGAGTCAGTGACTCCTTAAATAATGATCTGGAAAAGTCTGAGGCTATGGGCTTTTCTATTCTAGAGACAAGCCACTACATTGATTTCTGTTTTTAACTGATGCAAATATTTAATAAAGGTTCTCTTGGAACTGCTTTAAACCCTCGCCTGAATAATTTTAACTTGGTTAAACCAGTGAACTGGTTTGGGAGCATACGCAGTAAGAGGTTTGCATTGGTTTAATTAGATTTAGGAGATTTATAAAACCAGGGCCACTACTCTGACATAGGCAACGTCTGGAAGACGGCATATAGATGCTGCATTGATCTACACCCAGGCTGAACAGACTGCTATTGAAATTACGCTATTATAAGTGTTTGCCAATATTAAAGAATCCACGGGAAGGTACGACCTTGAATGAACGCATCAGAAGAATAAGATGGCAATCAGCGTTTCTACCTTTGTTTTCTCTGGGACATTGGCAAGAAGGTTTTCTCCCTTTGAAAGGAGTTACAGATTATAGTTGTCTGTCTGGAAGTCAAGTTTTTGAAATTTTTTTTTTATTATTAACCAAATGTCTCAGTTTACTTCTGATTCCTGTTATATTCCCCTATGGGCTTTTTTCTTAATTCTTAAACTGCACCATAAAAAGTAGCATAAAACATGCCTGTGTCAATTAAAAAATGAAAAAAAAAAAAAAACCCAAAACCAAAAGAAAAAAAAACCAGGTACTTTACAGAAGCTAGTCACAAACATAGCTACTGTACAGGTCACAAAACTGCTGTGTAAAGAATATCCACAGAGCTTATTTTATCTGGATAGCAGCTAAATATCTTTACAATCCCCAGGGTTATTAAAGGCCAAATGCCTGGTATACGTAGTTAGTTTATTTTCCACTGAAATCTGTTGCTCAACTACAGTGCTTGAAAGTACTTTGTTTTTAATTTCATAAATATGAAATTGAATTTCATAAATATGAAATGAAAAAGTGAAAACTAGAACCTGGGCGTAGCTGAGTGCTGGTAAATGGGAACTGGTGTGTCACCGGGCTGCTGGTGTGCCCGAGCGCTGGTATCGGACTGGTTACGCGGGCACATCTGTGTGTATGCATGCGATGTATATTCGTGAACGTATACTGGGTTATCAGGTGTCTATTCAATTTTAATTGACAATATGAGATTCCTGTGGTTACTCCGCGCACAGATTGCCTTGGGGCTCTACAGGGTTTGTGGGAAGAAAAGCCTTGACAAGTTTCCATTAAGCCCTGAACCAGGCAATTGGAAAAGAGGAGAATGAAAGGAGCTGAAAAGAGGGACAACTTGTTAGTGTTGCATTCTGCGCTTGCAACGAGAAACCTCTTTTAGACAAGAGTGGTTCTCAGGCCAAGAATTTCAAACTCGCGGAGGAACCTGTCCAGAACACAAAAGTTGTTTGAACGGGGTGCAGAATTGTCACAGTAATTAGAGCAATCTCCGTTTACTGAGTGGCAGCCTTTATAAAGGACAGGGGATAAAGGGTTCAAATTCATCTTTCTCTCTCCGATTCACTTCTGATGAACTGCCTCTGTGTATGTATGTGTATATGAAGGAGTGTGTGTGTGTGGCCGCATTTTCAGCTACTCATCATTCGATTGCCCTTGTTTTAAAAGAAGGACTTAGGTTTCTTCTTCCTGCTTTGAATGACATTTCCAGGCGTTTTGCTTTCTCTTTTTTTTTTTCCTTTTTTTTAATATTTTTATTTGTGCTCTAATTTGGTATACAGAAATAAGAGGATGCTTTGGGGAATGTGCTTATGCTGGAGGGGGAACCCCAAATATTTCTCAGTCAGTTTCTCCTCTTATTTGATCCCGCATCTTTAACTTCTCAGGAGCAGTCCCATTATTTTTAATAGGATTACTTGTGGAAGCAAGAAGAGTGAATGAATGAGGCTTGGACCCTTAAAATTTATCCTCTTGCCACTGCAAGGTCTGTCCAGAACTACTGAATCAGCTGGAGTTTTGCCATTGCTCTTATTAGAAGGATCAGGCCCATGGATTACGTGAGACTGGGTCTTGTGAACAAGCCAAATAAAACTGTAAAAATCAGAGTTGCTGCTGTGTGTCTGGAGGCCTCGGTCTGGGCTCCTTTTGGTCAGATGCTACACAGAGGAAAAACGGG
Source organism: Chroicocephalus ridibundus (assembly GCF_963924245.1). Taxonomy (NCBI): domain Eukaryota; kingdom Metazoa; phylum Chordata; class Aves; order Charadriiformes; family Laridae; genus Chroicocephalus; species Chroicocephalus ridibundus. Next base: position 10,489,367 of record NC_086289.1, on the reverse strand, counting down.
AGTGAATGAGCGAGCGAGCAGCGTGGGTGTTCTCGCCCAAGGGAGAAAACGTGACTGCTAAATTTCCTGCACGCCTTTACTTTTAAAGAAAATAAAATATTAAGCGCCTTGATTTTTTTTCTTTTCAGTAATCATCCTGAGTGCAAAGTTAGTAATTTCGATGTCCATTTACTGAGCTGTTTAGGCTTTGTGATTGCCTTTTATTTTTTTCTCCCTGAAATAACGTAGGATCCCTGCTTTGCAAAGGCTTGGAGGTAGCGACCTTGGGTATTTTACTGAGTCATTTAGTCAGTGTTACGTTTTTCTCCTTCGTTCACCACTACATCTGGATGCAGAGAGCGAGAGAGGAGCCCTTTAGGCTGACATCTTCACTCTGTGTTGTATTTCTCTGTGTCACATTGGCTTCAAGGCCTGTGCCATGTCTGGTTAGGCGTTGTGTTGGGACCCTGTGGGTGATCGATGTCTAATTCATACTTCCTTCTTCTCTCCTGGAGACCTGGGATCAGCCAGCATCTGCACCGGATTCCGAAGATAGGGACCAGAGGAAAAAGGAAGGAAGGTCTTGCTGCTGATTACAGAAACGTTGTTAAAGCTAATAAATACTCATGGCTCTGAAAGTTGTAGCTCAGAGGTCACGTGCAGTTTTTGTAAACAGATCTTTTTTTCTCCACCTCCACCCCCTTCAATTATATTCCACTAGGTGATGGTGATGAAAGAATTTGGCTAGATCTTTTTATATTTTTACCAAAAAGCAGATTTATTTTTTTTCATGTCCCTAGCATGAAAAAGCTGTGGAAAAATTGCTTGTCTGGGAGTTCGCATGGCGGAAATGCCCGTTGCCATTCAGCAGCATGCACTTCTGCACGTGCTTTCTTGGAGCACGCGTTCCCCTTGTTACCTTGCCTTGTCTGTGAGCGTGGTGTGTGAGTACAGGAGGGTTTTCCGAACACGTAGAAGTCATCTTGTAGGCGCAGGGAGGAGTTGGGAGATGATGATTTTCCTGGCAGTAATGCTGAACTGCATTTGTGGTGTAGGAGCATAGAGTCGGGTCTGTGTGTTGGACAATGTCATGGTCAGGTTGAACAATGTCTCCATTTTTAGATGATGCTATTTCTTCTCAACCATTGATGGTTTGCAGACCAGTTGTGATGTCTGCCATCCTGAAAGAGTACCCAGTGTGGTACTAATTGTACCAGGACTAATTGTTGATTAGAATGTACTTGTTGCAATTTATGGACCTCTCTGGAACGCGGCTCTCTCAGTCCTATCCCTTGTGCATTATTTTCTCAGCTGGTAATTAATTTCTCAGTTTGGTAATTTGTCAGTAACTGGCATCTCTTCAGTAATGAGTGTTCTGTAGTAATTCTCCATCACTAAGGAGTAATTGCTGGCCCTATAAAGTCAACTGATCCCTTTCATTTGCCAGCCGGATAACCTTTCCTGTTAGACTGTTACGACCAAGTTATCCGTTGCAGCAAAGTCTAACTACGTCTACAGTCACTGTCCTGGCTGTGGGATAAAGGGGAGAGAAAGGGCTCAAGGAAGCTGGTTTTAAGTTCTGGTTGCAAGCAGGAGCTCATGACAGGAGCAGAAAGCTTTTATTTGATTTTACAGCTACGTAAAATCTAGCTCAGCCTAGAAAAGCAGCTCTTGAGTTTGGTTGAGGTGGTGACGCGGAGCAGCCAATGTCCTCTTTGTGTTGCATGACATTTCCACAAGCCTGCTTTTCTTCCTGGGTGTGTCTTGCTCTTCTGCCTCCTGTTGGGGTTGTTTCTTCATGCCATGGTAGGTGGTTTGGAGGTTCTTCCTTTCCCGGGAGCTGGTGGTGCAGATATGGCCCTGATCCTGCACTTGTGCCGGGCTTGCCTCCATGTCAACCCTCCGAAGAATTGTCCTCAGCCCAGCTGGGACCGTGCATTTGGACTTGCCAGGATTATGGCCTAAATTTGTGATCCCAAGGAGGAGATTACAAAGTTTATTTTGGCAACAAAATACTCGGTGAAGCGGGAAGGAGGCTAAAAGAGCATACTGGAAAGATGGTGCAAATGACAAGCAAAAGTTTTTCATTCACGCTCCCCGCTATTGCTCTGGTTTGCGGATCGAAGTAGAAAACCAGCAGTTTTTGTAGATCTCGTGAATTGCCTGTCAGTATCTGCACATGCCCTAATGCCTTTAAAATTTGTTTTTGTTTTTCCTGCTCCTTGAACACATTAGCTAATGCCACAAGGATTGATCTGAATTCTTGCTCTTTTTTTTAATTATTTTTTTTTCCCCCTGCTGTTGGAATTGTTTGTTAAATTCCAGTTACGGGGCTTGTTCAACACCTGTACAAACCCACAGCCATTGTTAAGGGAATAATTTGAGGACAATGGGGTTAACGCAGGTGTACACAAGTGCAGAATTTGGATTGCAAAGTCTCTTTATTACTGTGTGTGCATAAGAAAGAGAAGGAAAGACTTCAGCTTAATTTTCAGATCCCAGATACAATTTGTAGGGCAAGCATTTGGAAGAAGGGTAAGTGGGGAGGGGAAGAAATGTCTGAACATGTTCAGACATGGCACAGAACATACATGAAATGGAAAGTTAAAAGGAAATAAACACTACACTCCTCTTTCCTCCCTACCTCACCCTCATACCACTTTCATGGAGTCACTTTTCAAGGTATAGTTGCACGAAGCTGGTTGGTAATGATCTTGCACACTGATTGCCTTCAGAGTGATCATGGCTAAACCTGAACGTTTGCATGGAGCCGAGGTACTGGGACACTGGGGTGGTTTGTGGTGCCAGCAATCGCCAACCCCAGCTGCTCCCTGATACAGTCAGCAGGGCGCATTAGATGTACATTCACGCGGGTATACTCTGTTTGGTAGGAGCAAAATCAAGGGAGTTGGGCTGTTTGACTCTCAAGATTTCTTTTCTCTGAAGATGAACATGTGTGTAGCCTCCAGAGGTGACCTACTGTCTCATCCCACCAGAGTAACCCTCTTAAGACATTGAGAACACCCATAAAAGCCAAGAGGATGAAGTCCTAGAAGCCCATAAGACGTCTTCTTCTGATAATCTATTACGTTGATGCAGAGAGTTACAGTTTTGTGTAACTCTATGAATATCTAGCAATGGGTCATGTTCCTTGGGGGTAATTCCAGTAAAGGCTAAAAGAGGTTCATGCAGAATGAAAGCCAATATCCACGTCCCTGCTGTCACAAGCGATTGCAAATTGAGATTGGTTTCTCTTGCAGTTTCATCTTTCTTCATTTCCTCCAGGCAAGGATCAAACTTTCTGTATGATCTTAAGTACTCTGTGTGTTTGGGGTACAACAAACTAATAAGCAGTAATAATTATTAGTGGTTAGGTGAATGTTCAGATCAGTTTATCCTTTCGGTCATTTGCCTGTTAGAATTAATCTTGACTGCTACAAATAGGTTTGGTATTTGGCATTTCAGTTTATGTAGGAGGGGAGAGAATGGCCGTTGCCTGTGAAGTGGTTCAGAAGTTACTTGCTGTTCTTTTTCAATGAGTAATAACTCAGCTGACTAGCACGACGGGAGTCTCAGGTATGGAACTGTTTGGTCAAGAGAGAAATGGCTAGTTCCCCGTTTTGGTTAATGCACTAACATAATTGTGCGTGCCCATGTGCTCAGAGGAGGACTAGTTATCTTCCAAACGCTGTGAGGCAACCTGGCTTATACTGGAGAAACGATCAGGGTTCCTTAATAAATAAAGGTTAATTTGAAGTTATGGAAAGAAGTATTTCTCACTGATTTGAGGCTGTCTGGAAGGTGGCTAGAAATAATCTTTCAATGAGGTGTAATGGTTTGGTCCACTGCAGATATGTTTTTTTTTCTCTTTGGTGGGTAGTGTGACCTCCTGCCAAAGAGTGTAGTTGCAATGAGATAATGAGTAGTGATTTGTCCTAAAACTTTAAGTAGATTAACCTTCTGCAATGCAGACTGTTGAGGTGATGTTGTTTCTGCTAAGTATTGTATGTTAGTGGTTATGGTGGTTCTTTGCCTTTGCAGTTCTGCGACTTTACTTGAAACAAATGAAACTTTATGGGTGAAAGACTTGATTTCCTCGCTCTACTTTAATAATAATTTTTAAAATTCTTTATGATTTTATTTTTTTTGAATGAGTGTATATGCACTGAACTAATGGAAGATGAAACCAGTGTTGGCATGCTTTTCCTCGGTGTTTACCAATATAGGTTGCATTAGTTTCTGCTGTTTGCACCTGTTTCTATTGTTTTGTTACTGTGTTAGTAGCATTATGTACCTGCCTTAGAAATTTGTATCGTTCAGCCTGTTCCATGCTATGTACAGTCACTGCAGTATATGTTGTGTTTAGTTTGTTGGTTAGGAACTATATGGGGTAGAACATCTTGGAGTTCACTGGTGGCCTCTTTTGTGCAACTAAATAATTCCTTTCTGCTAAGGTAGTAATAGTAGTTTCTTCACTGGAAATGCTTGAACAGGCAAGGTAGGCATGGCCTGGCGTCTTGTTCCCTCTCATCCTGACAAGGCCCCAGGTCCAGTATTAGCAGATTCTGACTAACATTCAGGGCCAAACCCAGGGGAATGTGGCTGTGATGAATGATCCTACTGTGCTGAAAAAAGCCATGCACAAGTGATGTCCTACTAGATGACGAAGCCAGAGGAGCATTTAACATCTGGTGTTACTTGAATGCTTTTACAACTTGAAGGAGCGTTGCCCACCCAAACTGAGACTGTGCCTGCAAAACCTGACAGAGCAGTTCATCCAAGAATTGCAGTCGAAATACTGGGTTTTAATCAAACGAACCCATCAATGTAGTCAATAGGTACCAAAATCTTGGAGCAGTTAAAAACAGGAGAGGGACTGCGTCTGAACTAAAATGAAACTGACTTTTGTGTAGTGTTTTTGGATGGCTTAATAGCTACACATTTACTAAGATATAATTAGCTGCTTTTCAGGGCAATGGTTCATTTTTAACATAAAGCTCTCTCTAAAAGCTTCAGAAAATGTTTGCAGATTTTATACAAGTACCACTGAAAAACTGTGCTGTAAGTCTTGAAAATAATTAGATCTGATTATGAACCAGGAGTTTGGTGCAGAAATCTGGAAGAGATTGATAGGGAAACTATTAATACCTGTTATACGTATAAACATATATTAATATCTATATAACACTAACATCTATATAATATATAATAATATATGAATACTTATAATATATACGTACATATATATGTGTGTATCTACATATATTAAATATGTATGTGTGTGTAAACATAAAATTTTTTTCTGCAGCTTTGAGGTCATGGCAACATTTGAGAATCAAGTGCCTGATTATTTTCTTGTCAGTCGGGAGAATCTTTTTTAGGGGAGGGCCTGTGTCGACACGTGAGAACAGCACTGCCATTAGGCGCTCTGCTCTGTGGTCACCCTTGGTATGAACGCGTCACCTGGTTTCCTTTAAGTCACCTGGTATTTGGTCACTTAAAGACAGGACTTGCAGCATTGCTTGGTGATCTAAAGCCATGGAAATGACTCTATGATGAGGTAGCATTGTTCTCCTGGCTCACGGTTGTGAAGACTACTGCTTGTATGGGAGAACAGAGGCATTTCTTAGGGACTCAAGTCTATACCTATCTTACAGCAGGATTTTTCTGAATCCATGGTAAGCTGGGCTGTGCTCCTCCAAAGCCCTCCATCATCTGCAGAGTTAACATCAAGATGTGATCCACCGACAGCTGGAACTCTAAATGTGGTGGTTGAGCTTCTTCTGAGACTTGTGTTGTGCACAGAAGCGGGTAAACCGTGGTTTGGTGCCCGCTGGTGGGATAACACAACTCGGTGATGATGTGGCCGTGTAGGACTGGCTGTGCGATGCTTGCATGTGCTCTGTCCCCAAGTATTCTGTGTCCTCACGATGGTTCACCATAGTTCATGGGGCAGTGGGGTTGTCCTTGCTGGGAAAATCCTGCTTGGGTCTCAGGTATATTCCTTGATGTTATTCCTTGAACAAACATGGGCCTTTAAGCCCAAGTGCTTGTGCCCTGGCTATGTGCTGCTCCGAGGGAAGACTCATGCCCAGGAGGGATCACCCCAGCCCCGGGGACGTGGGCTGCTCTGCAGGCCAAGTTTCAAGTCGCAGTGGAGCCACAACCCTTTATGAAAGATCCTAATGAGAGTTTGGGCCCATGATATTTGAATATGCCTGTGGTAATATAATCAGCTGCCACCCACTACTCAGCTTCTAAGCCGATCCTAAAATAACCTTTGGTAGCATGACACATGTGAAGCGTCCCTCCCCTCCCGTTTAATCTCCTGTACGCAGCCCCAGTGTAATGTTTATATGACAGTCATAAGGAAGCCTCTGTAGGTGTATCAAGGCCTTTTATGAGAGCATGACACGACCTCAGTTTCTACATTTATCTCCCTGCTCCTTGACGTTCTCGTCTCTGCCATGCTTTCGGTTTTGAAATGAAGAATCGTGGTGTGGAGCTGCTGTATCTCATCCACGGGGTGGGAGCTTCCACTTTCCCAACTTGCTGAGTGTTCAGTGTCCTTTGTGAGGACACATGATGTGTACTTTCCCGCTTCTCCCTCCCTTCCCCTACTTAATGTTTCACAAGAATAACAAACCACGAGTGGATGTTAATGGCTCCAAGCATATATACATATATATATATATATAGGGTGTCTGGTTGCTGAGAAGATTTTATTGGCATAAATTTGGAATATTTACAAGTGGCAAAATCACTGGTGAGATTATGCAGACCAGGCTAAATGAGCTCTGAAGGGCATTTATAACACCTTCAGACAACCAGCCTTTTCGTTTATAGCAAAGGGGCTTATATGTGCGTGTGCAGGCATATAAATATATATATATATAATTTTTTTTCTTAAATGTAGGTATGTATCTATGCCTTTTTTCTTTCTCTGAAATACAGAAGCAGCATTAATATTTCTGCTGCTGGCTGTCCATAAATGATCCTGGAACGATAGGGAGGCTGTCGTGTGACTGCAGTATGGGGATGTCTGTAACTGAAGTCACTTCTGTAAAGTGACATTCCGAGATGGTCAGTCACGCTCCTCTGAAGCTCCTGAGGGACTGTAGGTAGTGGTGGCATTTCTCAGGTGCTTTGTCAGGGTTTTATGGGTGGCTTCCCCAGTTGGGTGGTGGAATGCAGCTTCTTGGGTGAACCCTGGTAATGCTTCAGACTCACAGTGCTCGCAGAGGGCACGCAAGAAATGTAACTTAAAATCCTTGATTTTCTTTGGCCAACAGCGTGAGGGGGAAGAGGAGAAGGGGAGGAGGGAGGAAGAGTGGAGAGCAAGAAAATGCTCTTTTGTAGTAGACTTAAACAAAACAATATCCAAGAAACAATGGCGGTTTGAAAGCTGTTCGGAGGGTTTGCATGTTAGAAGTAATCCCAGCTGAGAGACATTGCTGAGCAGAGTTCAAGCAAAGAGGCCAAAGGTGCAGCATAAATATAGTTTGTCAGATTGTTGCTGAAATAAATTAACATTATTCCATGGAATAATCATAACTACATATATGGCATAAATACAGTCATTGAGTGGTGCCACAAAATAATTAATGGCTTGTAGTCGCTGTGCCTTTTGACCTGGAAGGAAAAGGGTATGATCCTGTTCCAATTACAATCAATGAGCCTTGCTATTGATCGTGGGAGACTTTGGGAGTGCGGAGAGCGGGGATGGATGATTTGGAATAACGGCTGGGGAATATGTCAGCGATGGACTACTCTGTTTATTTAGCTTTGATGGTAGCATAGCAATTGGTGCTCACTTGCTGTGTGATTTTTAATGTATTGTCTTAAATCCAAATGAATGTTTAACAGGGCTGCACCTAGTAATTTTACAAGTAGCCGTAGGAATTCATTCATTGTGTAAAATCGTTTTTCACAAGAGCTGAGCTGGTAGGAGAGGTGGAGAGAAGGTACGGCAGCCTGTCCAAGAGGATACCTCGCTTGGCAGAGGGAGAGCGATGACGTTCCTTGTCTGTGGCCTGACTTGCTTTTTAATGTATTTTTATTGGCTAATCAATGTACAATAGGAATCCACTCCCTGGTCAACTTAAGCACCACTTAATTGAGAAATAAATGATAAACCCATTATGCTTTGCTAGTAGAGAATGTTTCGGGGTGATTATGGATGCTCTGCTAAATTTTTTGGCATCCCTTGAGTGAGACTAATTACCTTCCCTCAGGGCAGCTCCACAAGCTTGGGTCACATCCCGGCCTTGATGAAGCCAATGGGAGTTTTCCTATAGATTTTTTTTTTTTAATTATTATTTTAAAGAGGGCCATTGTATACCAGCCTTTGTCTCTGGTGTTCTGCTTTCCCCTCAAAGCAAGACCTACTTTGACCGCTCTGCCTGTTTGGTCGGCCCTTGGCCAAGGCTCTTTGCGTGGGGATATGGATGCTCTCCATGTCTCCAAATCGAGTCCCTCTGCTTTGGAAGTCTGGTTTGTTGGTGACTCTGCTGGGGGACGGCCGTACCAGCAAACCCTCAAAGATGTGGTGGCCCTTCGGCTGGTCCGGTGCCCTCTGCACTTTCCAAGCAGCCTGACCTCAGCTGTGCTCCCATTGCCAGCTGCCTGAGCTCGCCCGCCACGGGAGAGTGGTTCTAGCACGGCCATCCACACAGCTCCAGGAGTGCCTGGAAAAGCTGGATTTTTTTTTTTTTCAGATCCGGCCTCTTGCCAGCATGGTGCATGCCCTTCAGCAGCCGGTGGAGTTAGCAGTCACAGTGGATATCCATGAGCCTGTTAATGAGGAGCTGGACGAGGGAGCGCTGCGTCAGACAGGAGCAGGGCGAGCTTTGTTTAATCGGCTTCTCAAGTCCGGTCTCTAGCTACGACAACTGATTTGCAACGGAAGCCGTCAGGGCAAGCTAGGATACAAAAGCCTGAGGATGTATTATTCTGCTTGGCTTTGAGGCTTTACGCTGGCTGCTAGTGATAGCTGAGACTTATTAAATTAAAGAAGAAGGGGGGGGGGGGAAAAATCCACTTATTAGGTGCTGCGCTCAGTTCCTGCTCACTGTGTAGGCTTTTGGCTGCACCACCCTCAGCACCGATCTCCTTTTCTGCCAGGACGTCAACCCGACACCTGCGCTCCATGGCTGGAGCTGAGCCTACGTGGTGATAGAGTAGGAAGTCTCCTCTTTTGAGGGATTACGACCTGGGAAAGGTCTCCCTGGGTTTGGAAGAAAGAGTAGATCTAAAGCATTGGGAAACTTTCCAGTTGTCTCCATGATTTCTTGGATGCTGGTGACGCTTCCTGGTACTGCTTGAGCTTGCCTGCGTGGGACTTGTGGTCCCTGTTTTGCGGCTATTCTGACGATTAGGGGGTTGCCTTGCTCTTATTTCTGCTCTGCTCAGCCCCGTGCTAGGGGAACAGGCTGCATGCAGTTTATAAATAAATATTTATTATTTTGAGTGATGACTGAGAGAGAGGGTATTTCCTGGCTGCGAATGACTGGCTGGAAGAGTTGGAATCCGCCGGCTCTGGGGTGCCAGGCGATGCCCAAACCTAGAAGTCATTATTACTTTTTTTTTTAAATGCTGTGACCCCTGCCCTTCTCTCCCGTGCAAACCTGTGTCTTGTTCCCATGCCAGCTCGACAAAAATAAACACCACGCCATTAAGATCGCTCCCCCTCCGGCCGTGCGATTAAGTGGGCTGGTTTGCACAAGGATACAAGCAGCTTCATGGCCTTGTTGCGGATAAGGGTGATAAGGGTCTGGCCTGGAGATGTTGCCCCATACCCGCAGCCTTCAGTGGGACAGGAGTGACGGCCGGTTGCAAAACTGGGTCCCAATTCTTGCCACAGCCTTGTCTGCTGCCACCTCTTCCCTGCCCGGCCCTGCTCCCAAGCACTGGGAGGGCGGTGGAGATGCTCTTTCTGCCCGTTAATCTGAGCATCTGGGGCATCGGGATTTCTTTCTTTCGAGCTTGACAGGCACAGATCACCAGGCGATGGGCTTTGTGTGGGAATCGATGTCTTTGAGCGGTTTTGGAGTTTCTTGATTGGGTGCTCCTGAGGCGTTGGGAAGCCCTCCAAGGGAATGACCTGTGGGATTGGTGCCAACTGTACTTTCAGAAGTGACCCGAGACACTTGGAGCCGTTCCTGGTGTTCAGAATTATACTGAAATACCAGCATGATGAAAAAACAAATGCAGAATTGCTAAATGTATGTTGTCCAAAGATTGTGCGAGCTGTCGTAACCCTGCTTCAGAAAAAGAAAAAAACCAACAAAAAGCCCCAGCAGCCCTCTCGTGATTTAGTTCAGCTGAGCGTCAGGCCACGATGAGACTCATTTGTCTCTGTATATAAGCCATGCATAAGAATTAAAAAAAAAAAAAAAGGCATGAAAATGAAAGAAGTACTTGTAATTTTTTTGGGGGGCACACTAAAGGCAGCGATGATTTTAGAATACAAAATGTGAACCAGAGACAGCACACAGAATACCTTAATTTTTTTTCAGGGCATTGATTTGTATCTGATTTAAATTTTGGTGTAGAGAAACAGAATGATATTTTCCAGGTTCTGTTAAGGTTTTGGTGTATCTGCTTTCTATCTCTGCAGAATTTCCCCTTGCCACCTCCAGAAGGAGAATATTTTATATACCATTACTTTAACTACTTTTTGATCTGAACTTAATCATCATCTTTTACAATGTTTAGGTTAAAGAGGTTTTTATAGTGTTCTGGTGTTGGCTTTGAAAATCTTTAGTCACTGATATCTTTGTTGCTCATTAAGTATGTTTTAATTTTTAAACCCAGACATCTATCTGAATGTTGGTTTCTTTCAGTGGAGATCTTTTTCTAATTATGAGAAGACTTCCTACATTTTCAGCCAGCTAGCTGGATTTTTCAGTTAAATGATGTACAGCAACTAGCTTTGCGTGTTAGTACGTATCTTGAGACAAAGTGAAATTGTGGAAAATCTGTTAGACAGTGATTTTCTTTTTTTTCCTTTCTCTTACTCTAAAACAGAAAAAATAAGAGGAAAACTAGCCAAGGGATTGCATTCATAGTTAATAGCATAGATACTGATGTACTTGGCTGTTTAAAATTATCAATGCCATGTCCCAGATAACCCCATGTTTGTGAAGGGCCCTGAAAAATATGAATGTGGCATTAGATTTCCTTGGCCCTAAGAAAATAATGTTTCTTTTAATTTGAAACAAGCTTTCTTGAACAGATTTGGAGAGGCAAATTATGTCTTGTCTAATTGGCAAAATCAGCCCTCCAAGAAATGCATGGTATTTCAGAGCCCAGGATGCATGACTTTGCCTGCAAATATTTTGAATGTTAATATGTGAGCTGGAAGCTGAAGCATTTCACTAAAAACTGGGACTCGTGGGTGTTCGTCCCTATCTCTCCTAATGTATCGAAACCTGAAGCTAAAGCTTTCTAGTGCTGGCTGTCCGAGTTGGGAATCTCAGGGCTTCATCTTCAGCGATGCTCGGCTTCTTGTAATTGCCTCTGCAGACGCTGGTGGGTTTGTGGACGTGGCACCCAGCAGAAAATAGCCTTGTTTCAGCCTCTGTCCAGACTTTGAGGCTGCAAAGCCAGGGTGGCTTGCACTTGCCTGGCAAGCTGCTGGCTTTTCAGGTTGGGAATCGGTGTGAGGCTTGTGCGTGCGTGAGGGAGCGGTGGTTCCAAAGCGCTGATGATGTCCTGGGCAGAGGCGGTGGAAGCCCCAGTCCTCCAGCAGTTTGCCATTAGCCGGGGCGTAGCAGGAGGGCAGAGCGGCTGGCACTGTCCGGCTCTGCCCTGGCTGCTCCTCCCGACGGGCGATGGGATGGTTTTGTGTCAATCGCACGCCAGCTTTTTTTCCGGTAAGTATTTGTGGATTGAAATTGAAGGATTGTAAGCACAATTCATCTTAGTGTACAGAGAGCAGCGGGTGCGAGCAGCGCTGGCTGGGACCAGACATTGACATACGGGCCGTCATCAAACTAATTGTTGTTTGAATTACCTGTTATGATCCGATGACAAATCTGCTTCGCTCCTGCCACTGGAGCAGAAAATGTAGCTTGAATTGGCGTGATGTTAGCAAGTGTAAACTGTACTTCAACAAGATGGATAAACCCAATTATGGGGCAGACCTGTAGAGAGAAAATCCATTTAAATCTCGTAATGTTAAGCAGAGCTGTGTTTAATTCATTTGGACCAATTTGGGAATGATGTATGAGTGTTGGTGAACATTAGTCAAAGGGAGAAGGGCCGGGGAAAGAGATGCAGTGCTCAGGCAGGATGGCAGAGGAGAGCTGCACCGTCTCAGCGGTTAGCGCTAATGGCTGGGGAAGGCTAAAATGACAAAAAGATGTACTAACTGCTCGTACGAGAACAGCCCAGTATAAATGAACCAATAAGAGAAACATATGGAGCAGAAAGAAGGTGTAGTATTTTTCTTAAAACTATTGATCTTTCCAATTGAGAAGGAAATATATATAAATTGAAAGCAACGTTTTGTGGTGGTGTGTTTTTTGGTGTTTTTTGGTGTTTTTTTTTTTTTTTTTTTTTTTTTTTACTGAGTGCCACAGAAAGTGTGGTGGATTTTTTTGACACCCCCCCCCCCCCCCAACTTCTGGGGCTTTTTAAAAGATTTGTCAAAATGCAAGGGAGGGGACAAGATTTTCGTCTTTTCTTTTGTACTGTATTTTTTTTTTTTGTGAACAAAGGGGTAGGGATTGATCACTTCCTCGCGGTTGTTCTTAGTGCTGTGATTGCTTTGTGGGATGTATTTAATGTGTGCTTATTCAGAGGTTTTCCAGCTATGGCTTTCCTTATTTTAAAAGAAAATTAAGCGCCGCATTGTGCAGGCAGATTGATTGACATATTCCAGAGGATGCGGCTGTTGTACAATAACGGCCTAAGAGGCTGTCACTGCTTATTTACTGGTTTAATGCCTAAAAATGTGTGTGCTAGGCAGTTGGCAAATGCCGAGGAAGATACAAGTGAACAATCTCACGAAGGAATTGCTTTAGCCAGACGGAGGGGTTGAACAATGAATGTACTTGACTCTTGTTTGTGGTCTTCAGTGGGTTTCAGCAAAGCTAACCCACATGCACATGTTCTGTCTCATTTTGGACAAAAAAAAAAATCATATTTTCTGGTGTTACTCATTTAAGGCCCTTTCCGCAAAACTTAAAAGAAGTGAATAAAGAGGCAGTGTTCTTACTTGCATCCCTGTTTGGCTGTGCACACCTCGCTCTGTATCCGCTTGCTCCCCTCTCGTCGTCACAGCCTCTGCTCCTGCAGCTCCTGGTAGCAAATAACACAGGAAAGGGAACCTGTCCCAAGGTATGGGTCACCACGTTTGGCTTTTGAGGTCAGATGGTCATTTTGTGACATTTGTAGAGGCTGCTAAAGCTGGAGTGAAATAGCCAGCTGCTGATGTGTAGAACTTAGGAAATCTTCCGGTAATTGCTTGTTTCTGGTACACCTGAAAGCTCTCTGCAATAACAAAAGTGATTCTGCAGGACTTCTAATAAAAGTACAGGGAAAAGTTAGGTGGTCTTCATTTTCAGTCATCTATACTTCAAAGAATATTAATTTTGGAAGGCATTATTTCGTTTTGATATCTGTTAAACTTAAGCTATTAAAAATATTTTCAAACAGCATTATTTCTGTACTTGGGACTCTGAATAAATAGCACTTCAGCATAATGAAGAGAGATCCATCATCCTTTTTGGGAAGGCAGGGAGACCTTGTTCCCATCTTGTCCTGAAATTCCATTTAGCCTCGGTGAGAACAAGTTTGAGAAAGGCTTGCTTTATGGGGATCAAAGAGATCTAGCTGCGAGTTGTTTAAAAGGCCTTAGGTCTAATGCATGTGTCCATCGCTTCACCTGGACATAGCGATGTTGGGGAAAAAGGTGTTTTATGCCTTTTCTTGTGTGTAGCTAAGCAGTAATGGTAAAAGGAGCGGTATAATTCACGGTGAGCTGTGACATCAAGGTATACCAGTATTACTTAAGAGGGTCTGTGTTTAGGTAGGGCCTTCTGGAGAGCCTGGAACAATCTGTATTAAAATGACGATGTCTGACATGCCGTGAGTGTCACACGAGCCTGTTTCTGGCACTGTCACTGTGGGCGAGCCCCGTCAGTCACCCCTCCCCTCGCTGCGGGATCAGCAGGGACAACTAAAGCTCTGGGGACTTCATGGTAGCTACTCTTACATTGTCAACACTTCCTCTTCTAATCCCTGCTCTGAGAATAACCAAATATTCAGACTTAGCAACTGTTTTTCCTGCCTAGTAACTTCATCTCCCACAATGTCTGCCTTTCAGAATGTGTCTGGATCGGCCAGTAAACCACTCCGTGTGTGTGGTTTCTCCCCCCCCCCCCCCTTGTGGGTCATTCTTTTTTAAGTCTACGAAACTGGCCTGCCAGCTGCTATGCTTTAGAATTGCTTAATACTTTATTTATTTAATTTTAAAATTGTTTTTATTTTTTTTTTTAAACTTGAAGTGCAAACAAGAGGAATCGAGGGCCTTCTGGTGTCTTGAGGTGTGTGCTCATTGCACAGGAACGTTGGGCTTATGCTTAATTAAAAGGTCACTGTTTGTTGAACGAGGTGACTGCTGGATCCTAGATGTGGACATAGGATGCGCTCTTAGTTTGGAGAGTACAGAGCATATTGAATGTGTATATTATAGGGATGTAATACATATCCTGTGACTGTTCCTTAAGAAACTTCATTCAGCTGATAAGGATCTTGGACACTGTGGTGTTTAAAATGGGAGGAAGGATGCAGAAGTTGTTGAACCCAAAGGGTTGAGATGGCTCTTGAATATTGCAGGCAGTCCTGTTTGTCCTTCAGGCTGGTTGTCTCTGCCTCAGTTTGCCCATCTATGAAATAAGGGTAGCACTGCTTGCTTAATACTTAGCCTGAGGTCTAAGGCCATATTCTCCATATTTTGGAAAATGTGCTGTCTTGAGGTAGAAGGGACTTTGGAGGAGTGGGGTTAAAGTAAATGAGAGCTGGATAAAATGAAAGAACTGGGGTTTTAATTGTTTTTGAAAAATATTCCCTTCCCCTGAAGGTCTTTTTTTTTTTTTTTTTTTTTTGCTTTTGACTTCCTAACAAAATCATATGTAAAAGCATAAGCTGCTGGTTGATTATGCCAGCTGACAGTTTGTCAGGATGGGAGCTGTGTATTTGGACTTCTCTTTCTTTTCTCTCCTACCAGATGCTGATTGTATTCAATAATTATGTATATGAAAGAATTTTCATTATGGCATTGTGGTTTCATGTTCTCAGAAGCATTTGGAACGGGGTAGCCATAAGAAGCCAGATTGCATGACACATTTCAGGCTTTGTTTCTCTCTGACCACATGCACATTTTATTATTATTATTTTTTTCCTTCCTCTTAAAGTTTGAGCAAAAATGGTATCGATTCTAGCAATCTCATGGAGAATCCCACTCCAAGTCAGTAGGGCTATAACCTACTGGATAATTTGAGTTTTTATAATGCAGTTTTGCTAAAGAATGATTTTTTTTTTCCAGTGCTGCCATAGTTTATTCCTGCTGTACACCTCTATGGTGCAACCAAAAATTACAAGAAAATGCATACGCGAGGCTTGGGCCATATACACCACTGAGGACTTGGCTTCTTGCACTTACAATCCTGTAAGAGACTGTGCTCACACAAAATACTTGTTCTTGACATTGGTCTTGGAGTTCAGACAGATTCTACCATTTCTGAGCACTGTTTTGGAGCAGATGGCAGGTCTTGCTGCATTGGCCAACCTAGTGGAATTTTTAGATGTTAAGCTCCCATTTTTATAACAATAGAATATATTTATTTTTAAAGGTGATGAACTATTACCCTAGAAATTCAGCTCTTGTAGAGCTGCCTGTAACCAGATCTCAGCAACAGAGCTGTGAATTTTACCTCAATAACGTGTGAACTTCAAAGTCTATCTGGAAATGTGTGATGCTGTGATTATTTGTTGGGGTTTTTTTTTCCTAACAAGAAACAAACAGAAATGCAAAAGACAAGAAACCACCCTAATATCACAACATGCCAGGGAATAGAATAGTGAATAGCTCTAACAATGGTATCGCCTTCCATTTGCTGCTCATATTTAGTATTTTCCTATCTTCTGTTTTTTCTGGTAAATAGTATATTTTAAAGTGTAAAAGAAAAACATGTTTTAAGCATACAGGGTGGGCAGTACTGCTGAGGTAGGCTTGTTGGAAACCTAACACTTCACTTTTTTGGAAAAAGTTCAAGCTTAGGTAGCATGAATATTACAAGGCAACTTTTTGCAAATATGTTTGAAGGTATTTACAAATATTCTGTATTGACTTATCTTTTTGTATGCTCTTCTGCAGTTAGAGTGATTGGAGTCTGTATTATGTCACGGGTTTGGTGTCGGTTTTTTTTTCCATCAGTATGCAAAATATTGGTTGCATTGGTGTGCGAATTGAGGGGAACGAAATGAATTGGTTTGCTGTCAAAAACCACATGCAAAGCACCTATGGTTTTGATTTCTGCTTTAGTGGTTGTGTTATCATTGTTATTTACAGCGAGAGTGGCTTTTTATCTCTGAGTTTGTGCTCTTTAGCCTACTTTGCAACAGAGTCCTTGGTTTTGTGGTTTTTATCAGCAATGTTCAGCGTAGCTTCTAGAGTTCTTAATTTTGCTGCTTGCAAGTCCCATTGGTAGCTCAATTTTGAAGGTAGATAAGTAGAAAAAGTGCTTGAGAACTTCTGTAGGATAAAATATTTCCCCTTGACTGTGAAGTGAACCGGATGGAGACCGAACATCTCCCTTTCAGGAAAGCTACTTAAGGACAGGTCTGACTTTAAGACTCTCGAGGAGTCGGAAATTGGTGAAAGAGCTATTTCTCTCAGAATTCTGTACATGTCTAATATCTCACCGCATCAGGACGTAATTATGACTTCTAAAGAATTTCATTAAAAGAATTGATGAAATTATTTAACTTTTAATACAGGAGACTCTTCAAGCATTACTTACTTTCAGTAATGCTTTTGCTTTGTATTGTCTATACAAAATATGTACTGAAGAAAAAAAATACCATGAGCCTTGAATTTCCCAGCTGAAGGTTGATGAATGAAGGATTGGAAAGTGAAGAACTGGTGCTTTTTAAATTTACGAAGCATGAAAACTCTCATGTTTTCATGTGTCTGAGAGCAGTGGAAACCTCTTCTTGAAGGTGAAAGCTAATGTTTTTTTCTTCCTAGCATCATGCTCCCTAGATGTTGTACTGTTTAAGAAACATCAAGTACTGTCAGCCATATGATGAAATTGAGAAATGGCAATTCTGTTTGCTCTGCTCAATAACCTTGGGAAGGTCAGTAGTGGTGAAAGACTTTTGCATCCAAAAGAAAGCAAAAGCCAGATTTAATGTACTTGATTCAGTCACTATGTCCCTCCACACTCTTACATACTGTGCAGGGTCCTTCCTAACGGTAGACTAACTTTTGAAGGACAGTGGTTCTCTTTGTATCTAATTTCATCAAGCTCTTGATAATAATACTGTAATGAGAACTAAAGCTATCAATTCATTATTGATGATGTTTAATAAAGAACTAGTGGTGCTTTCTAGTTTAACCTGTGGTGTGACCGTCAGTTTAGACGGCTTTGTTTAGAAGGCTTTGTCTTCTGCTTGATGTCTTCTTGAAAAGTAGAGGAGACTTTCTATATCTAGCGCACAATGGAATTGCATCCAGGAAAGCACAGATGATTCTAGAAAAGACGTGATTTCTTGAAAACACGCCGGAGTCATCGAGGTGGCCCACATATAGTTGGGGCCCATGGGCTGGGGTGGTGGAGGCTATACTGTGACATAATTTTATCTCCCTGGGGTTGGAAAACAAAAGACTACACAGAAAATGAGCGATGGAATGATTCGTCTTATTGATAGGCATGAAATTAGGGGCAGAAAGAAGAGGAAATTTGTTGCCGGTTTTATACTGTTTTGCTGCATGCCTATTTCTTTTCTTTGCAAGGAGTTCTCTCCTGCTTGAAGACTTTATTTTCATTTTCCAGCTCGCTGTGCTGTGTGGGCCTCAGGACCGTAGTCTGTTGGTGACGTAGCATTGCTTTCACGGGAGTGGGGGTACGGTTTATAGGCACAGTAAACACCTTCTGATGGTTCGTTCCAATTAATAAGTGTATAACCCCCTGTGTGCTGTAGAAGGTGATTTTACTTGATCTTTTGTGATTAGTGGTGAGAAATGTAGCTTTATATACACAAACCCATTTTATAAATTGCAGACTATATTTAATTAGCATTGTGCACCCACGGCCACCTCATCTACACTTCTCCCGCTAATCCGTCTCCCTGGGACTCCACCGCTCCAAACAGCTCAGTGTCTTCAGCCAGCATTTACAGATTAATAAATCTGCCAGGGAAACATTCCCTCCTTATCTCTTTGTCTGTGGAAATACCCCCAAATGTTAACTCTGACCACAAGCCTGAGACGAACAATTTTTATGTCTCAGCTGCTGGCAGCTCTTCCCATAGCTAGAAGTGCCATGATTTCTGAAACCTGATGCTTTATCCTCCAGTACGAGAACCAGGAGTTTTATTCCCCTGGTGAGGGGAGGGACCCAGCTTTCCAGCAGAGCAAAGTCAGCTCATTTGTTTCTCTCGTTATTTCATAGTCACCATGCTTGGGAAGGCTGGAGGTTTGGCGTATGGAAGCGCTGGGTTATGTTGTAGGAAGTTCCAGGGATGCTTTTTCAGGGACACTGAGACCTGGGTCAGTCTTTGGGGAGGAGATCCAGGAAACCGGTTTTCTGCATTACGTGGTTCTCAGATACCTGCTCAGAGAGGCAGCACCTTACTTAGCATCTATGTTGCATTTCACAGGTCTCTCATTTAAAACGGTTTCCCTTTGCAGTGCCTCCCTTTTTCACTCCCATCTGTTTTTTGGGCAGGGTCAGTCTTTCTCACTCTCTTGTTTGTACAGTACCTAGCACAAAAGGACTCTGTTCTCTGGTGGTGCCTTTGGGCACTGCTGTTAGACAAATAAAAGGGTATAAAGTTTGCATCAAACTTTTTTGCAACCTGTCTTGCACAACAAACCGCCTGTGCCAATTGGTATAATGCAACGATGTCTCAAATGCTGGATGGTACTGTGTGAAGGATTCATTATGATTTTGTGATCTGCATCTCTAATACAATGTTGTCAGACACTCTGGATTGCAAATTTAAGCATAGTTACAAACCCTGCCTCCAGACTCTCAGTTTGCGAACAAATGTGGTTCCTACAAAGGCAACAATAGCAGTCTTGTTACTTACGTTAATTAAACCAAACCAGAATAATATTTTATGAAGTAATTCCTTAAATTTTTGTTGCTTTGGGATTGGGGGGGGGGGAACTGGAGGTTGTGTGTTTTTTTTTTTTTTTTTTTTTCTTTCAAATTGCTTCAGTGACAGTAAGCAAGGTCCTATTCGGAATACATGTCTCTGGATAGAAGGTCAGATTCCCCAGAAATAATGTAAAATACCTCTGTGTGGCTGTGCCATCACCCCCTAAGGAGATGATGAATTGATCTTCCGCCCCCAGAATCTCAAGGAAATAAGTCTCGAATCAAAAAGGCTCAGGCTAATTCCGGGGTGGAACTGGAGAGAGTTGTGCCCTTCCTAATTGAAGACAGAAGTTGACCCTGTTCAGCTCGAGGCCTTGTGAACCTATCCCAGGGTCTGGGATTTGTAAACCTATCCCAGGATTCGGGCTGTGTTAGATGTTCTTCCACATGCTATGAACAGGAGTGGAGAGGAGACACTGCGTAGTCCTCCAAGCCATTGGTTTCACTCTGCGGTAGATGCGTGTCCATGTTGCAGATGGTCAGAGGAAATAGTTTGTGGATGGATGAATAAAAGTAAGTAATAGAGGAGGAGGTTTGTGGAGACATCTCTCTCTTTCCTACTCTACTAGTTATTTATTATTTTCCCTTTGAGCGTTTGTTGGCTCTTACTTCAGTTATGCAGGAAGTTACACAAAGCGGCGAATGGAGCCAAGTTATGTATTGTGTCTGCCTCAACCATCCTTCTCCTTCCCGCCTTCATACTTCATGTTTGCTGGCTCTTTAATATATGTAAAATAGAGCTGAGATTTTAAAGTTAACTTTTGTAACTTGATAAAACTTGGAGCTTGATTAAACTAAGAAAAGCTGAGCACGTAAAAGATAGCATGGAGAGCCAGGCATGTTCCCATCTTTATCTGGTTGAAGTCCCAAGAGCTTACCAATGGCGCCAAGGGGGACAGCCTAAGATGGTGTGGGGAAAGCAAGACATAAAGAGATTGAGTGAGTTTGCTTAATGCTTGAAAAGAGCTGATGTGGACAGATTTAGATGTCCAAGATGATGAGCTTCCATTTATCATGTAGAGATTTATGGTTGTCAAGGGTGGGACGACCTCCTCGATAGCCAAATAACACGTGCCCGTGGCCGCTCTGGTGGTGTTGCTTTCTTCAGCTGGTGAGGGATGGGGCAGGGGGCTGGGAAGGCCTGAAGCCACCACACAGCTGGAGCCTGTTAGTGCTGAGCAGTTGACTGAGTACTTGCATGTTTGAAGTATGCAGCGCCTCTGGGACGTGTGTGAGGCAATGCTGTTTACTTGTATCTACTTGTTTTCCTGGATAAAACTGCATAGTGTAAGCTTGTATCTGAGGCCACCTCTGTTATTCCTGGGTAGTCTCCAGAAGTATCTTAAGGCATTTGGAGTCTCCTCTCTCCTGCCTGTGATTTCTGTGGTGGAGCACTGCTGACCAGACCCGAGTTGCGTCTTAGTTTCTGGTCTGCGCTGAACAGGGCTGCTGGGGCTGGTCAGTAGGCACTAAAAAGGTGTTCTGTTCTGTTCAGTTGTATTCTCAACCAAGAAAAACATTATCTGGGTATTTTATTTGATAACAGGCAGCATCAGCTTGATGTTTCTGCACAGCATTGTTACTTTGAGGAACAGGAATATAAAACAGCATTATAGCTCTTAAGAAGACCCTGCCAAGTCCCATTCCTGTAATTGAAAGAGCTAACTATCATCTTGATCAACGAGCTCCAGCCTGGAGTCCACTAGAAAGAATTTAATTTAACTGGAGTAAACCAAAGCTTACTGGAACTACCAGTTGATTGGGTATTTCCCCCCAGACTAGTATTTTAACTGATCTGATTTGCTCAAGCCCCACAGTACTTGCAATGCTTTTTCTTTCCTCTCCTTTCCTCCCCTCCCAACGCTCTACAAAGCTGCCTCAAGAGTGGTCCTCTTGACATGGAGGCTGCAAATGCCACCGTGGGCACTTGGAGTAGTCCTCAGCTTCATCTTCTGCAGAGCTGTAGCTTTGTCCGGGAGAAGAGCTTTCACATGTTTAACACAGAGAATGCATTGTGTTCCCTCCCAGAAGTACCTGGCTAGGGCACTCCATCGTCTTGTGGGAGTAAGTCTGCGTCTTGTTGGAGGTGTTATTGATAAAGGTTTAGCGAGTGTCTGGTGTAATTCAGACTTCGTGCAAGAGTTGCCCCCGTCTTTTCCTTTCAGATAGGATTTGTGACTAGAAGTCATATCTTTTCTTAAGCAGATTTTTTTTTTTTATTTTTATTTCCTTTGAATTGTGTTAGGCTCCTTCTATGAATAACTTCAGAGTGGTATTCCTGCCTGTTGTCTGTCCCTTTCATAACGTGTGTGTATATATATATATTATATTGATGATATTGTAAGGATGTTTGTGTTGACTTCACCTAGAAACCTCATTGCTGTCTCTTCCTTGGTAGGCAAAACCAGTTTGAAAGTACCACAATTCCTTGAATTGGGTTTTCAGTTTAGGTTCAGCAAATGGAGCATTCCAGGAAGCAATGTTTTTTGCAGAGTAAACCTCAGATAGGCGGATGAGATAAATATGAAAGTCTTAAAACCCGACAAAATAAAAGACTCCAAACAAGAATCCCATCAGAACAGCAATGGTACAGAACTAATTGATAGGCATAATTTTATTATTGGATTGGGAGAGCAGAAAAAAACCAACCTTTTATTTTGCCTACTTTGTCGTTTCATGTAAGGCTATAACTGACCCTCTTGTGGCCTGTTCTTATCTGGTTCCTCAAATGGGTGGGCGCTCCTTTTCCCTCCTCCTCCTCCCCTTGTGAGTGTTGATCTGGGCAGTTTATTCCTGACCGAGATCCAGCAATTGTTTGAATGGAAATGGTTACTGTGAGTGGGTTGGTGTGGGGTTTTTCCACACCCCGCAATGTCGGGACAGCCTGTGCAATGTGTTTCATGAAGTCAACAGCTGAATCTTTTACTTTGCACCCTCTTGTCCCTTGCTCTTTCTTTCTCCCTCCTACTTTGGCTGCGGAGTCTGCTGGAGGGGCAGAAAAGAAGTTTGGCACCCACATGGTAGAGAGCACTGATTAGTTCCTAAAAGAAGCAGCAAGTTGATTGCTTGCAGAGATGATGTAAGCCGTTGCTCTGGGGTACATCAGGTTGGATTTCTCATGCTTTATCTTATAAAGCCTAAATTAACAGCTGGTTTGGTTTGAGTTCACCGGGATCTGACTAAAGGATTACAGTCCGTTCTCAAGTGAGTCAATCTAGTTTAATTTATTTCAGGTCTATCAAAAAAGATCAATCAAAGCTCTTTTGAAAGTAAAGCTGTAATCGGCCTGTGTACTTAGATGTCACTGTTGTTGTATTTACGATACTTCTCTGGTAGAAAAATGTTCAGGCTGCAGCTAAGACTGTATTGCAGTATTGTGTTGTTTTTTTTAAATACAATTAGATTTTTTTAGAATGTTACTTGTGTTTTGAGAACCGTTGCAGCCTGCATATATGTCTAACCAAGCCTGCTCATGTTTTTTTTTTTTTTTTTTGTGAATCCTTGAACTTAAAACTGTACTTGAACTGGGAAGGATCGTGGTTTGGTGGTTAAAAAACACAAGTAGGAGTTGGGAATCCAGATGCCTCTGCTGATTGCTAGACCTAAGACATGACCTCAGGCATCTCCTTTAATTGCTGTTTGTCTCAGTTTCCCCATCTGTGCAATAAGAATAGCAGCATTAAACGTGATCTAGACACAAAGTAGCTTGTGTTTACATAAGGGTGCCATTTAGAAATCGGAATATTCAACTGAGTGCAACCCTGTACCCTCTCTTAAATCGGTGGTCTATATTGTTGTAGTGTGTGGAGAGCTGGAAATGACAGTACAGCTAATGCTAAACGGAGTTTTTTTGGCTCGATAGACTAGCTAATCAGATTCCAGGGAGCCTCAGGTTGCTGCAGCCTCAGGAAGTGAAGTATAGAACTAGTATAAAACCTCTCTACCGGATTCTGTTTTTTCAAATCTTTTGGAGACGAAGCATCTCGGCAGACTTCATGCCAGATCAGGTATCAGCTGGCCTCCTGCCACTGACATAAACTCCATACCATGGTCTCTTGTTAATTTGACAAGAACATGATTGAGTGCCCACACCCTAACTGGGTAGATGCTGGATGATCTGGTACTGCAGACGTGCGATAAACATCGTGGAAACGGTGGCCTGATTTTAGCAATTGCACAAGAGTTTGTATGAGTTTGGTTTAATTAATTCCAGAACTGAGTTCCAGAACTGACATGCAGTCAAGGTAGGAGCATGGCATAAAAAAGTAGAAAAAAAAGACTACCAAGGCTTCAGCCAGAGATTGCTCGCCTCAGTTGTGTGTTTCTTTCATGGCATGGGCTGAATGTGAAGTTGTTTGTTTAGTGGCACGTAGCTTGGTCTCTCTGAATCCTGTTGAAGTGCTTGCTGGACCTCTGGGAAGGAGAGGTGGCTCTATTGGCCAGTGTGATGTCATTAGACATGCATTAAATGTGCTTCACCAGTGGAGAAGCCCAGTTACAGCGTACCAACTCGCTCTTGCCACCAGTACCTCCCACTGACTTCCATGAGGGTTTGAGAGAGGCTAGTGGAAGTGAGATGTTATGAAGCGATACTTTGCAAAATAGAATGGGCGTCTTGCAAATGTCTTGAACTTCCTTTTTGTGATTGAGTAGGCCGTTTCTTGTCCATTTTTACCTCTCCCCTGCTTCAGGTTTAAAAAAATAATAATAATTAAGAGAAAAAGGTCAAATTCCATACTAAGTTGGTAGATTCCTGAACACACTGGCAAATTCAGCTCACTCGTGTTGTTCTTATCTGCATTATTTTTCAGGTAACTATGAGTTAGAAATATGGGACTGTATTTTCAGCTGCTGTAAGACGGTCTGTTGAGTATGCTGAACTGACAGTGGCAGTTTTGGTGGGCATCTTTGCGATGGGGGCATCTGAGATAGCCTTGCCTGTTTCTGGTCCATGTGACAAATCTCTGCTATGACCTGTTTGGTTTCTTGCTTAAGGCAAGCTTCCATATATATTTTAAAGACCCGAAAAAAATGGCTGAATTTCCTTTTATGTGCCATCTGTCTGTTTGAGTCTTTTTGTTCTAGTCTACTTCCCAACCACCAAGCAATTCTCCTCAGTCTCCTACTTGAACGAGTGAAATGACTGCCACTCCTCTTGCAGATAAAGGGTATTTTTAAGATCTTCCCTCCACTGCTTTTAAAAGCCAGTCGTTCTTCGGGCAGCTTCTCTTCCACGTAGGTACTTAAAAAGAAGCGGCAGCAGACAGGTGCTTGCAGACTGAATATGGGATTCTTAGAGTGGCTTAGTGAATTTTTTTTTTCTTTTTTCGTAGTGTTCATCATACCAGTCAGGATGCCACTTGTTGTATCACTAGGTGATAGAATTGAGTGATGATCAGGCTGAGTCCTCCTGTATGAGTTATGGCTGTCCTCGGGAATATTTTGTACTCTTTCTGGAGGTGGATGAGGGCCCACAAGAGCATGGGAGATGGTAATATCTTTGGGATATGACTATTTGTATGATAATAATTTCCACTACCTGGTTATTTTTCTTTCTCAAATATGGGGAGCTTTATCAGGTGTTGGAGGTGTGAAAACTCTATATTTACTCTGTGTTGGCAAATTGAGGACTAGAGCAGTGGTTATCAATGTATATTTTCCACTCTATTTAAAAGCAAACTAACAATTAGTGAGTAACTTCCCATTCCCATCCTATTTAGCAACCTCCTCCTGTAACGCCTCTTGGTGAAGTCCCCCCCTTTAAAAAGCCAGGTCACTGGGATTGCCTTCTTTTGATCTTCTCCTGCACCTGAACCTTTCGTAATGGCACCCCCCAGCCCTGCCACTCTTACCTGGGTGAAAAAAAACAAGAAAGGAGGTTCAGAGTAAATGCTAATAATTGTGCATGTAATGTAATTGGAAGCGTTTCATTGACATGCTTATGTGAGCTGCTTCTTCATCTTAGTGCTTGAATGTACCACTAGACTTGCATTTAGCTTCTTGTGGCTGCTCTTTGATGCAGGTAGGCCATATTATAAATAGGCTTGTTGCTATGGTGAAAATGGGAGTCCTTGTCTGCTGAGTGTAACCTTTCCTACTTTCCTGGACACTGTAATATTTTTTTTTTCCTCTTCTTTTTGAATATGCCATAATAGAACAGAATTGTGTTGTCTTTTAGAGGAAGGAATTTCAGTCGGTGAGTTGGGTTGGAGGACAGTACTTTCAAGGTGTCTTCAAGAAGTTGTAGGTGGTTTTTGGGGGGTGAGGGGAGAGACTGGAAATCCCTTTTGTGATGACTCAGCACTGCTGAGAGATCTGCAGGCCTTTCCCCCTCCCTGTCTTCGGGGAGAGAGATGAAAAAGCTTTCCCCTGCTCTTTCCATTACCTGGCTTCTCTCAGTTATTTTTACAAGGTTAATGCATTGTGCTCAGGGTTTGCATTGTTGTGCCAATAAAACTTTAATAATGATGCTAAGATTGACATGTGCACGGCCAGAGGATGCATCTTCAGGATTTAGTTGAGAAAGGAAGGTGTGTGTTTGTCAGTAGCTGCCTGCAAGGTCCAAGGACTGCTGAGGCTCATTTCAAAGACTTTGGGGAAGGGAGTGCTCTTCAGGGCTGATGGCTATAAAAGCTGAAGATGGCTGCGCCTGTCCATTAATCTGTTGAACTCATTGTTCTCCATATCCCCGTTTTATTTTGTTATTGTGCTGTGTTTTGTGCAAAAGGAACTGGAAAAATCAAGTGTGACTAAGGGCTTTGTGAAGCAGCAAGCTCTTAAGGAGAAGGGAGGGGAAAAAAAAGGATGGAACTCCTCTTTCTGCTGCTTTGCCGTCAAGGACAGCAGTGGCTGCAGCCTTATGAGCATGTATCCCCTGGGATCGGATCTCTGAGGGGCATGTCTGCCAAAACACCTGGGGCTCGCTCAGTCTTGGCCCAGATGTAGGCTGTGGTGGTCACGCTGTCCCCCCTGAGCCCCAGTCCCCAGCTCTGCTGGGAGCTGGCTTTGCGGGCCACAGCTCAGCCAGAAATCCACCGCTGCGAAGCCACAGCTCTTGGCTTTCTGCTGAGGGTTTGCCCTGGAGGTTTGAAATAACCTATTCCCCACAGTGTCCACCTTCTCTTCAACCTCCCAGCGATGGGTCTGTTTCTCATTTAAAGTGTATTTTTCATAACTGCTCTGAAGTCTTGGAAGAGGGGAAAACTGGCTGTGCTTAATTCAAGTTCAGTTCTTTCCTCCCTCTGACCTCTCTTAGTATTTTTAAATGAAGAGGATTAATCTTATTTAAAAAAGAAAAAAAAAAAAAAGCTATGTCATCCTTGAGCTATTCTAGGGAAGTTTAGTTGTACTTTAAAATAAAACTAAGTGGCAGGGTGTAGGAAATCCCATGCACCTAATTTTAGGGGATCTAAATTAGAGAAGTTTGTGTTTCTCTCCCCTGAAGTGCTTCTTGAGAGCATTCGCTTATGCCTTGACCTTGCATGTAAGGGGTTTAATTCCCTCTTCTTTGTGTTGACCTGAAAAAGCACCAAGTCACTACAGGTGTAGGGTGGCATCAGAGGAGCGGGAGGACTGTGACTACCTTACGTTTGCGGCTGTTGAAGGAAGCAACTTACAGAAATATAAACTCCATGTGTGGGAGAAAGGCCTGGCCTTTCACCATGAGCTCTAGTCTCCGGTAATGTGGACTTGGGACTTTTGTCTGCTTTCATTTTTCCTACACCTGCTATTATCAAAGTGTATAGGCAAATATACCTTCACCAGGCTGCTGCCTTCTTCCCTTTTGTTTTCTCTGTCATCCAGAAGAATATTTTTAGAGAGCGACCCCCTCTCTGAATAAGGGCCCTGTTGCCCCAACTGGCTCTCCCCATCCCCCAGGGGCCAGGTACCACCATGTGGGTATGGGGGAGATGTATGCAGATGCTCTTGGGCATGGCAGGCCCCCCCCAGATGCCTCCTGCCCTGGGCAAGCAGCTTTATCCAAGGTGCCATCTCTCCACCTCAAAACGCTGGGGAGGAAGAGCAGTTACACGGTGGGAGGAGGATGTGGTTTGGGATGGAGAGCGAGGTGGTGCAAGAAAAGGTGTTGTGTTCCCTGCTCCTCCCTGCCAGCGTCCCGCTTTTTTTGTGCCAGCTGGGCTTCGTGCTGGGGCTACACTGCTGTGGGTCATTTCAATGGCTAAAAAATGGAGTAAACCAGGGGATGACTTGGGTGTGTGACCTGCCTGTCCTAGCAAATTTAGTTTAATTTAGAAGTTTAAAAATGGCCCTGTTATCCGCTAATATTAGCATTTTGTGTGACCTGACATGTTACGTTCGTGACCCGAGCGAGGAGGAGAGGGGAAGCGGTGCTGAATGGGGCTGCTGTACGTGAGGCTATTTTCCTCCCAGCCTCAGAAGGAGGACAATATCCCAGAATAGCAAGTGGTGGGGAAGTCGTGCTAGAGCAGGGACAGCCTGCCGTGCCCAGGACGGCTACAGCGCTGCCTCCTCCGCAGGACGTAAACCCGCGGCTCCGCTCGTTTGTCACCACTGATCCCATGGCTGCTGGGTGTCACCCTTGTTGCTGGCGTGCTGCCTGCCCTGGTGGGTCCCCAGATCTGCCCGCTGTTGGGACCTTTGCTCCTGCCTGAAGCCCCATGGGGTGGTGGGGTGGCCTTTGGAGCTCTGCAGAGCCTCACCCCACCATAGGAGGTAGGCTGGGGGTGGCGTGGGGTCATGCATGTGATGGAGAACTGTGATGTGGGATCTATTTCCAGCTCTGTCACAAACTTCCTGCTTTCATTTTTGGAGCAAATCACTCAAAACTCCCTCTCCCCTGTCCTGCCCGTATGCAAAATGGGGCTGAGCGCTCTTTCCTCATGGGAATGGTCTTTAAATAGATCTTTGCTTAGAGAGTGCTGTAGAGGGTGAGTTGCTGTATGGGTGCAAGACAGTATCAAAGTATGACTGGAGAAGGAGATCGTGCAGGAAGAAATGTTTTTAAAAATTAAATCAAAGTACTGTATAGGATTTTTTTAAAGTTAAAAAATCTTCCAAGTCTTCCACGCCTGGCTTTTCATCATGAGATTAAAAATGAGCATCAGAGGAGGACTGGCAATGAAAAGTTACTACAGCTGTCTTTTGAGCATGGAAATGTTGAGAGGATGAGGAGGATGGGCTTTGGCAGGTTGGCTGATCTGCCTGGCCAAGACAGGCCAGGCCTGGCTGCTTTCCCCAGCTGGGTGAAGAACTCGGACTTTCACGTCTTCTAGCAACACAGGTGGTATTGATTGTTGAGTTAAATCCATGCTTTGGTCAAAGAGGAAGATTTTACTTGCCCGTTAAATATTTTACACTGCCAAAATCTCATCTATGCTCACGTTTCTTGTTAATAGCTCCAAGTGCGCAAGCACAAGGATGATTGTCAGGTACCCCAGTTCTCCCCCCTCTGGGTAGCGTTTGGTTGGAGGGATGGTGGTGAATTGTTCCTTTACCAAACTCATCAGTGCAGCCCACGTGCTGTGTGTTTATATCTGGATAAATATGGTGGGTTTTGATTTCGACATGCTGGTGTAGAGTGACGCGTGTGAGAGGGACTTTCTTTAGATTAGTCACCACACCATTAGCTTTTTTGACTGAAATGCTTGTGATTTCACACTGGGGAGAAGAGAGACTTGGATCCAATTAAATTACATTATTAGATTTGATGTTGACTACCCTGAGCGAGGGTCCAACAAAATATTTTTCTTTATTCTTAACCCGGGTACCAGCAGTATGGGTCTGTCTTGGGTTTGGTGTCACTTGCTGATAGGATAGCGCTTCACTTTTTGGGGGGGGGATAGTTGTGATGTTGCAGAGAGCAAGTAACAGCCATCAGGTCACTAAGGAAGAAGTTTTCAAGACAAACAGCTTTGGCATATTTGCTGCCTGTGTGCTGTGTCCGTACCTGGATGTCCCGTATCTGATGGTTCCTGGCCAGGTATATTTGCATCTATTAGTACTATTTGTAAATCACCTTGGCATTCACCATCTGCCTGAAAGGTGTCAAATAAATGTGAGATCCCTGAGATCCCTGTCAAAATGCAGTCGTTGGAGTAAATCAGGCTAATTTTTTTGGAGGTGGTTTTATTATTGGCATTGCCTCTGCGAGGAATTTAGACCATTATTGGAAAGGAGGA
Organism: Chroicocephalus ridibundus; assembly: GCF_963924245.1. NCBI lineage: Eukaryota > Metazoa > Chordata > Aves > Charadriiformes > Laridae > Chroicocephalus > Chroicocephalus ridibundus. Next base: position 10,459,834 of record NC_086289.1, on the reverse strand, counting down.
ATTAAAATCATGGAATTGAATCAGAATTGAAATGAAACCAGTTGATGGCAGCTGTGGGCAGCCGTGTGGTTTGGGAAAATGGGCTTAAAGCTGGTGAGGCAGAGTCATAGCGCAAAGAAAGCGTTTTCTTTCTCAGTTTCTTGCTCCAGAATAACTTAACTTTTATGTTGTTTTCCAAAGCGTCTGCTGCCAATTGATTTATCCCCTGATAATAGTCTTAAGTTATTTAGTTTGTCTTCTGTAAATATATGCACAAGTTGTAACAACAAACAAACAGTGTTTCTGCCATGTATGTTAAGACCTGCTGTATTACCGCGGGGGGGCAGGAAGAAAAGGTCTGTGCCGTGTTGCTCTGGGGCTCTGAATGTCTGCCTGGGAAACGCCGGGGAAGGGTTTGCCTCTTCACGAGAGGCTATGGGGCAAGTTTGCCGATAATATTTGAGTGTTAGCGAAGCTGATCTTAAGCTGCCAAGGATATGGTGCGTTTTTTCTTGTCTCTTCATAAGTCCTGCTTTCAGCGGGATTTTTGTGTGTGAAATGGATAAGAAATCACACCTGAGCAGGACTGAAGTGGACGTGGCCTCACGTCTCTTAACAAGGGATGCGGAGAACATCTGTTTGATTTTTTTGAGATCAGCATCCCTTCCTTATCACTTTATGAAATCTATATGTTTCTCGGCATATCGACATCTTCTTCACGAGGGAGAATATTTTCCTATATGAAGAAGACAGGCAATGCCTTTGGTAGCCTTTCTGCCCCTGTTCCTCCCTGCTGTCAGTAGTGGTGATGATGATGAGTGTTGCCCAGGGCTTCTGAACTCGAGCTTGGAGTTTCAGGTATGATGTGGCTCTGAAAGGTAAGAAAACTACATTAAATGCAGCAAAGAGCGAGCCTGGGAGAAGGCGGAATAAGACAGTCTAGTACTGGTGAGGTACACGTTTGTTTGGAATTACTGATCAAGAACAGAACAAAGTTCAGTCACGGGGACCCGCAGCTGAGCGCAGAGGAGTGGCGCAGCGCTCGACAGGGCTGCAGTGAGGGTGCTCTGCTAAACGAGTGGTCTCGGGGACGGGGATATTAATCCTGTCGCGTGGGTGGAAAGCGTAAGGGATTAGAAAATTTGAGATTATCTGCAGGGTCCCCTTACTGTAATGTCAACCAGTATACTTTAAATTAATACACATATCTGTTTTGTTCGTGCAGCTGGGCACGGTGTAATTTATCATAACTCTCTAGAACAGACAATACCTAAAACGCTCTCAGCTTCACATCTGAATGCAGGGGCTGAAGCAGCAAGCTGTGTTAGGAGAAATTGGGACTGATGGTTCTTTTGCCAAATTAACTTTATGGAAAGAGTTAATTGCTGGGTGATTTCTTGAGAGCTATGACCTGAGCCCCTGTAGTGAGTTTTTAAACAGAATCTGCTCTTAGATACTTCCTCCCAGTGAGAGTTTGATTTAGATGTGGAAAACTCTTTGAAACGAGAAAGGAAAAAAAAAAGTACAGATGTGTTGTATTTTTTGTGCTTTTGGTTTTATCAACTTCTATTGCGCAAAGTTAGTGTCAGGGTGCTAGAAAGGGACAAATAACCAGCTCTGACTGGGTTTGCCAATGTGACACCACGGAGGATGGGTCAGTTTTGCACTCATCCATTTTTCAGTGCCTTGAACTTTGCCAGTAAAGCAGCAAACCCTCTGGTCACTCTTTGGAGAGTTCCCACCTTGCAGCCGCTGCCTGTCTATAGTTGTGCGTGCGCCTTATGGAGCAAACAGGGGCAGAAGGTTTAGTACATAGCATTAGCTTTGAAGCAAACCTTTATTTTTCTGCTTCAGGGTTTCGCATCAAGTCACACTCCCTCCTCCCACGTTTTCTTCCTTGCCATCTCCCTCTCCTCTTCCAGGTTTCTTATCATCACCGTACAGGCTAGCAGCTTCTTTCAGCCTTGCAGCTACTGAGGGCTTTGCTACAGCCAAACAAAAAAAAAAAAAAAAGAAAACCAACTCCCAAAACACCCAGCCCAAACCTCAGGTCCTGTCCTGATGCTTGTCTCGGTGTAACCGAGGCAGCTCAGTGGCCAGGAGATTGCTGAATGGCTGGAAATCGCAGCTATCTTAACTCTATGGAGGGGCCATGTGTGCAGCTGCATCTAAAATTTTTATCACCACCACTGCAGGTGAAAGGCTTTCATTCGGCTGTGCTGGTCCAGCAAAGTCTATTTTATTTATGTGCTTCCAAGCCCTTAAAACTTCTTTTAGGGTACATCAGTAGGGAGTTAATAGAAACTTTGAAATAGGAAAAATGCCTGTGGGTTAAGCAAAAACCCAGTTGACCAACTTGAGCATAAAGCTGGTACTTGGTTGGTAGGTCATTTGCTGCGGGGGAGAGGGCAAGGTGGACTGGTGGACCACAGATAGCATTTCCCGGTGGGAAAGAAGTTGTAAATGTAATTAGCAGCTCTTAATTTGGGAAGCAGCGTACATTTTATTTTGCTTGTGTCTGTATATTCTTGTAGAAAATGCTTCTGCGTCTTGACTGCAGTCATTTATTGTTTTAATATTAGCTCAGCACATTTATTTGTACATTTGAACTAGAGTAGCACGTATATGGGCCGCTATAAAAATAATCACATTTGGGAAGAGTGAAAATATTGAAGGGTTTATTCTCTGTAACTTCCTTAAAAAAGCCCAGCAAACACAAAGTGCCTTCACAGAGAAGTTTGAATCGGGTTTAAAATTTCTTCCGTTCAAGTTCTTTTCAAGAGAAGCAGGGGTTTATTTTTTTTTTTTCAAACAAAATGTACTTTCTTAAAGACTAAAATGTCTTAAGCCACCAGCATACTGCTCTACCTTGTTTCTGCTAAATGGGATTATAAGGGATTTAATTCTGTGAGAATTTCTGTGTGTTGCAGGAGGTGACTTTTTACAGCATGTTAGAGCGAGCGGTACGTGACAGTCTCCTCCGGTTCCCATCACATCCCTCTGCTCCGACTTGGCTTTTCCCTCGGTGCCAATACCTGAGCCTCTGGGGCATCTTGGCTCAGGCGGGAACGGGGGAGCGAGAAGGTGGGTCAGCAATAAAAACCTGACTTGAAGACTGGGTAGTTAGAAGCAAATTGTATTGATTTCTCTTTGCAGGTCTGATGGTTTTGAAAGCCACTTGCTGTGCAGCTTTAAAACTCTTCCTGCCATATGTGCAGTCAGTAAATGCCGACGACTCGGCCAGCACCGCTCAGGCACTAATCCAGCCCTGCCTGGGAGCACCTCTGTGACTTGAAACACACTGCAACCCACGGGGCTGCTTCGGCTTAAAAGTTAAGCAGGTGCTTAAGTGCTTGGGTGGATCGGAGGCAAGAGGCGCTACGTTATCTCTTGGCTGAACACAAATGTTGTCTTTGCATTTTTAGCAAAATACTGTCCCTGCCACCTTCTTCCCAGTTTCATCGGGCTCTTTCTGGCTTTTTCCAAGCTGAGTGATTTTTTTTTTTTTTTTTTTTTTTTTTTCTGGCGCGGTGAACGCACTGCACGTAGTAAGAACCATGACTTGAAATGGAGTATAAATAGAGAGGGAGAGTAGCTGTTCTGATTGCCATGGAGTGCGGAGCGCAAACAAACTTCAGGAATTTTGGAGAGCCAGCTAGATCGTTATGTATTTATTTAATTTTTTTTTTTAAGGGGACTTTGAAATTCTTGGTGATATTAAGGAGATTTAGGTGCATAATTTGAATCTTAGGGCCATCCCTTTGTAAGCTACCATTGCTGCCCTCCCTTTATCATGAGGAGAAGCTATTCTGCCAAGATGTCTAATTCTTGAATGGCATCTCTGCAGGTAGGAGGCGTGTAGGATTTGTTTCAGTATCTCATTTTCTTTCTTCCCATCCCAGTTTTGGCAGTTGCTTCTTTGCAAACTCATTTTATGTAGTTTTTTGGCTGATACACAGATAAATCTAGCTTGTGTTTTTTTCCCCCCCCCCCCCCCCTTCCTACTTCCCTCCCCAACTCCCTTTGGGTCCCTTGTAGCTCTGGAGAACTGGCTTGTTTATTGCTGATAGCGTGGCTGGTGCCAAGAAATCCTGACTCCTGGTGCATTATCGCGGGGCTGTGACGCAGGGCAGGATCACGTTCCAGATCTAGGTCTTGTTTATCTTGGATCCTTCAGCAGCAACTAGTACTTGACTTCTCACACTGCTCCATCGGCTCCATCTTCTGCAGCCCGGGATCCTGGCGTGTGCCTGCCCCGTCTGCTCGCCTCGCGCTCCGAACCCCCGGGGAGAGGAGGGCTGGGAAGGGAGCTGAGGGATTCCTCGTCATGAAAAAGCTCTACAGAGAGGCTGGCTGGTCCTTTTGTATTATAAACTGTGACTGGAGGGTTATTTTTTGTTGTGGTTGGGTTTTTTTCTTTCACCCTTTTTTTTTCCCCCTGTATTTGTTTGAATTCTCTTTTTAAGAAAGGAGGAATTGGTCTAGGAGTTGGTGATGTTACCTGGAGTTTGCAGATTCAGAGCTCCCCTACCTCTGTTACTTGCAATCCTGATCCAAGCTTATTTATCATTTCACAATTCAGTGTTGAGGTTTTTCTCTCCTTCTCCCCCCCCTATTTTTTTTTCTTTCTGCATATTGCTTGCCCTGTGCAACAGATGTGAGGATCTGATCCCACTTCCATTGAAGTCAATAGCCAAATTCCTATCGACTTCGCTGAGAGCGAGAGCGAGCCCCTGTCTAGGGAATGAGGATTAGAGCTAAGTAGGAGTAAGTAAAGTACAATAAAATCAGAATATCCTACTTACTGCTTAATGCCATGAATTCTGTTTTGAAGAATTTCTGTTTTGAATCCCATGGCTTTTTATGCTGGTGAATGCCAAGAGCTGAATTCACGGGGGTGGGGAAGAGGAGGAGCTGACAAGCATAAGAGAGTTTTGGTTTCTAGAGTTAGGAGGGACACTGGTAGAAAGGAATGAAAAACAGTCCATGATTCCTTCATGACCCTGAAGTAAAAGGACTTCAGCTGATGGATGAGGGGCTTGGTTTGGCAGACAGGCTGCACTGGATCCACTTCTGACCGTGTCAACTGAGTGTCACCGTCTAAATGTGGAATGCTGTTGTGTATTATGGGAATATAAATAAACCCAAAAAAAGGCTCAGGAAAGGGAAAATGGTTGGACAGAATCTTAAAATAAAAAAATTATATATATATATATATATAAAAAAATCACCCCCTTCCTGTTCCCTTCTAAACACATGGCTAACACAAAAATAATACAAATACCAAAACAAAAAACCCCAAAACCCCAAACAAAATAAAACAAGAAAACAGCAACAGGCTGAGGAAGGAGGGAGAGCGGTTACTTTCTAGATGTTTTCCTACAGGACCGACCTTCCCAAAGGCATCCAGATCTGCTCCAGGGGGATGGTGGTGAGATGTGGCCGAAGCCGCCTTGTCCCCACACAGCCCCTGGGCCGGTCCGGGGATGTGGGAGCTGCCAGTTCCTGGGGACCTGCGGTGGCCGTGGGCTTCCCCTCCTGCCCAGAGTGTGGTGACGCGTGAGGGGGTGTGTGGACTTGGACCCCTGCAGATAGCAGCACGGCCTTTAGCACCGCCGCCTTGCAGGGCCCCACAAGGAAGAATAGGCTGTTATACTGGCAGGGCAATATTATCTGCGTTTTACAAGCAGGAAGGCTGAGGCGAAGGGTTTATTTTCGTGTGACTCATTCAGGATGGCTCAGGAGCCTGCGGCGGACGTGGAAATTCAACGTCTCGCGGAGCCCTGGTCCTGTGTCGTCTTTCCCCATCCTGCAAAGCTCGTGGGTTCGCACAATGGGCTGGCCGGGGAATGCTTCTCTCCCTGGGGATGGGATGCTTTTCTTGTTAGGGACGTGATGCTGGCACGCGTCTGCCGTCTCTCCAGGCGGTGTGCATGGTGTGGCTTTCTGGCAGAAGGGGTGATGGGGGGTTGCAGATTTTAAGGAGTGACCCAGCACTAACCAGAAAACACAGCGGCAGAGGAACTAAGCCCCATTTCTGGGGTCGTGAACCTGGGTAGAAGCGGCACGTGGATTTTTGCTGCGCCGTTTCCTCGTGTCACCGCTCAGCCAGGATGCTTTCTTCGCTAGCTTTTCCTTTCTTTTTCCCTTCGCTCTCTCTTTTGGCCAGGATTTTAACATATATCACAGGCTGGTAGGCTAAGAGCCTGGGACTTCCCCTCACCACACTCAAAGCCTTTGATCTTTTGCTTTGGAGGTAACATCAAAAGAATGGCTGAGAAAGACAGCCAGCGCTGTGAAGTTCAACGTTCAAGTTAATAGCTTGACTGAAGGTTGTGCTGCATTGCTGGAGCCGGAGTAAACAGAGGCGAGCGCACACATTTCCCTGGAAATGGACCCTAGTGCTGCAGAAGGGCTTCATTTGCATTCGCAATTAATCTAGGTCCTACCGAAGGGCAGGCTTGTCGTTTTATTTTGTTACTTTTTTTTTTTTTTTTTAAATTCCCCCTGTGCGGGAGAAAGAAGCAGGACGGTTGGTGCAGGGAGCTGCTGTACTCGGTGGTCCCGATGGCTGGTGGTGGCCACGTGTCCACCCTTGCAGCCCTGTTCTGCAGCTTGCCTGCGCTTTATCAATTCTGGATTTTCTCCATTTTCACAATGATTAAGCTAAAGTCTGTTGGCAAACAGTTGCCTTCCCCCTTCTGTTAATAACAATAATAATAATAAAATAATCACTAACCACTCCCTGCCCAAGCATAGGGGATAGTATGCCTGTTCCAGTGGATAGCGTGGACTCCCCCATGCCAGATATATATATATATTTTTTTTTTTTTTTAATTCCCTTCCCACTTTTGTTTGAAATGTTCCTGACATACATTGGTGAATGGCTGCTCCATCCATTTTTCCTTTGCCATCTTCTGCTGTTTTGGTGGCCTCTATTCTCTCTGTGTGTGTGTGTAGGGGTTGCTTTGATTTTTTTTTTTTTCCTTTTCTTTCCAATGCACTGCAAATAGAGTAGGGGATTTTGCATGATGGTGCAATAGCCAGGCCTTTTTCTGCATGGCTTGGGGTATGAGGTGGAAGCTACTAGGCAGCACAGGATAGTCACAGGTAGTTAGTAATTTGGCACTGGTGGTGACGATGTTGGAATCAGAATTTCTGAGGGGCAGAACACTGAAGATCAGCAACTTCACTGAGCTGTTTGGCGCTCGTGGATGAACTGGCCTGGTATATTATATTTACAAGTTTAAAGCCTCGTTATGCGGGACTGATAGGATGTGGGTTTGTCTGCAGTGTATTTTGGTGTGTACGTATGTGGAATGATTGATGTGAGTGTTAAACTCTGTAGTAAGGTAAAACCAAAGGGCTCTGTTTGTTTTGAAACACATTTGTATGGGAAAGATGCACCAAGGATACCGTTAGTCCCCAGACAGAAGCATATTCTTCTTCATCCTAGAAAAAAATAGGAGACTCGGATAAGGAGAAAAGTTAATGGCCTTAATAAACTCAGAGACGAGGGTTAAGATTACTTTGAGAGTGAAAGCACTTTGTCCAATATGACTACGACTTCTGTAAATTTACTTATAAAATAAAGTATTAGTCACTACATTTTTGCAAATTTTTTGACCTTTTCAGCAGAGCTTCAGTGCGGGCCTTAAATCACCACGGGATGGGATTCACAAAGGAGCAAAGCCCATCAGGCACCCAAGTCCTTACGGCTTCTTGGAAAAATCCTGACCTGAATACTTTGCCCTGTTGAGTGAATTAACTGCTCTGAAGTGTGTGGGAGTTCGGGCCATTCGTGCCCTCTCGAGGAAATGTGGAATGCTCCGGCGGGTAGTGACCCCACTGGATGAGGCCACAGGGCTCTTTCTACAGGGACAGTGAGGCGTGTTAATTTTTGAGCCAATTGTCATTCAGAAGCGATGGCAAAACATCCAGCTCCACAGAATGACAGCCTGAAGCAGGTCTTGCAGGAGCTGCCGATCTTTTCCTGGACCGATGGACAGGGTGAGGGATGATGATTACGTTGAGGTCTTGCATTTTTCCTCTGCTGTTATTTATCCAGCAAGCAGGAGGAGAAATCTTTCTCTTTTTTTGTGTGTGTTTGTTTGTTTTAACAGAATGCAACTAATTATTCTGATTAAACCCATAGACAATCAGAGGAATTTTTCTGCAATACTTGGGCTACCCCTGATAGTCGTCCCTGGAAATCCTCCCCAGGAGGGATCACCCAGGGATTGGGGAGGGCAGGGCAGTTAAGTTTAACTCTGCCCTTCAGGTAATACCCTATATCCTATGTTACAAATCCCGGTGTTGCTTTATAGGGGGACAGGAGGAAAAGAATAATAATTTTCAGTAGATTAGCAGCTATTGTATCATCGCACGTTGCTTAATAAGCCTGATGTTACATGTGAGAGGTAAGCTCCTTAGTGGGAGCAGGGTGCACTGTAATGACCTTTTGTGTGCAAGTCTGTCGAGATGAAAGGTCTCTCCTGAGGTTATGGGGTTAGCTGTGTGGCATGCAGAAACACCGACTTCGACTTACTGTCCTGTGCAGATACTCCTCAGTCTATTAACGTCCTCAAAAATGTGTTTAGGAACCTGTTTTTTCTTCCTCCGATACCGCCTAGGACAAATTTGACTTGGAAATAGAACAGAAATGCTGTGTCGTGATTTTAAAAATAAATAAATAAGCTATTGCTATGAAAGGGAGCTCATTGATCCTTACTTGCTTCATTTATAATTACCCTTGTATGCAGTCATCCTACCGCACCTTTAAAAAACAAAAACTCCTCTCAAAACCCCACCAGACAGCTAACGCGGCTTGTTGTGTCCCTCCCCACCCCAGTCTTTTCAACCTCAAGAACTTATAAAATATAAGTGTCCACAATAAGATTATAAAATGTTGTAAGATTGGAGCCTTTGGTTTCCCGGCTGTTCTGTAAATAGCTTGGTGTCTCTTGGATGTGCCCTGAGGCTCTGAAACCTGAGGCCTGCCCACATCTTGAGTTCTACTTTCCTCCTTGCAAAGTGCCTCTGGCTAGTGGAGCTGTCGATGCAGCCCCTTCCACCCCCCGCTAAGGAAAAAAACCTTTTTTTTCTTTTTTTTTTTTTTTTTTTTTACCTTAAGACAGCCATACAGCTGTAACAAACCTCGAATTGCTGCTGGTTTTTTTATCAGTTGCAGGTAAGGCTAAACCCTAAAATATTCATTTGACATTTGTGGGTCTGGGGCACTTAGCGCAGGCGTGTGAAAGCTCCAGTGCTGCCGGTTTGGCTGTGGCTCTCCCAGCGGGCCTGTGGGGGGCTGGCGTGTGCCCCCCATCCTCACCCCGAGCTGCTGCAGGGACCACCCTGTCCCCCCCGGGGTCCGTACCGCTGCCCCAGCGCCTGGGTTTGGTCCCTGGGCTTTCAGAGAGCATCCCTCTGGTGAGTGCTCTTTTGCAGGCTGGCTTCTGGGTGGTCCAGGGCTGGGCTCGCATCTCCCGGAGCCTTTCCCCAGGGATTCCTGCCCTCTCCTCCTGCACAGGCTTGTCGCACCCCCAAGCTCTCGCCCTCCTGCAAAGCGCTGCCTAACTCCCAGGATTTAGTAGGAAATAGGCTGCCCTGTGGGATTGCGAACTGCTCCGCATCCCCGTTTTTGTCTTTTCCTGTGGAACGCGGTGTTTTGAGGGCATTCCTCAGCCGAGGGGGGCTGCCGGGGGTGCCCTCTCCTCCTGGGCAGCCCTGGTCTCCACATCCCTCCTTCCCTGATGGGCCCGATTCTGGGGGAACTCCCATAGGGAGCAAGGCATTTGTTAATTGTATCAGAGCAGTGGGGTTGAAGCTATTCTGCATTTAACACTGGATGAACCTCGGAGGAGACTTTGCTCCCATTACAAAGCCAAATACGTCTGTCTGTTCTGCTTTCTAGTTCTTTTAAGTGGAAGTTGTTTTTCTAGTACCTGCTAAGTTCCTTTAAGTTTTTTTTTTTTTGCATATTCATATCGAGGGAGAGGGAACATAATATGCACGAACAGGCTTAAAAAACACTCAGTGTTCCCAAACCACGGTCCTTTAAATAAATAAATAGAAAAGTTGCCTTGTGGGCCAGCCGCTTCAAAATGACTGCTCTATATTTAGCAACAAGAGTAACATTTTTGGCTATTTACAGATTTATACGCTCAGGGCTGCTCTGATGACTCCTTTGTTTTAACTTTGGGGCTGTGGCATGAAAGGGTGACAAATGCAAACCCGGGGAGCGCGGGCGTGTTGTGTCTGCGGGAGCGCGGGCTCCGCTCCCCGGGGCCATGAGTTAGGTGTTCGCCGCCGGATTGCTGCAGAAAAGCAACCCTCACCTCTCCAAAACAAACCTCTTCCACAACCACAAGAATTCGGCGCATGGGGCAGAGTCCCTCCAGGACATGAGCTATTGCAGAGCTGCCGGTACCCTTCCCAGACAGCGTTTCTACAGGGATTTTTTTTTTAAATTATGATTATTCCCCCCCCCGCCTCTCTTCCCCCCACTCTTTGAGAGGAAAAACGCAGGCTCGTGCATGTTGCATTTTTCCCTTCTGCAGACGAAAGTCTGGTTTTTCTTTTTCCTATACATACACAGAGCAGTGTATGATCTCGATTTGCGGTTTGAAAAAAAATGGTGTTTCCTTTCTTTTTCAGTTCATGAAAACCAAAAAAGATGATTTTGTGTTAGCGCATTGTGCTGTTTGACTTTTGTTTCTAGTCACTTCAGCTCAGGGAGTGAATAAGCCAATGCAGTTGTTTTGACTTAGGAAAATTTATCTCTCTGCATAAACAAAAAGAACACTTCTCCAAAACTTCTAGTAGTATATTTTGTACATTTCTGTCCATAAAATATGCCAATTCAGCCAAAGTCACTTAAATTAAATGCATAAACTACAGTTACTTGAAAATTCAAAATGCCTTTCCGGAGGCGTGCCACACTAATATTTGAATTTTACAGGAATTGGACTTACTTTCATTGGAGTGCCTTTTTAATTGGGGGAAAAATAATTCTCAATTCTGGGCTGTATTTGCCTTCCCATCTTGTCTATCTGCATCTCCTTTAAGAAAACAACAGTTTATTTGTTCTTGAGGAAGAGTTTGTGTGGCTGATGATTCAACTGAGAATATTTTTAAAATACTTCATTTAAATACCATAAATGCATATTGCATTGTTTTGGTGGTGCTGGAGGAAACCAGAAAATAAACACATGGGGTGGCTGCCCAGGAACAAGAGGTGACAGCACAGATTTAGTGAATGCTTCATTTGTTTGGTTTTGCTTTCATCCCAAATGATTCACTTAGTTCTCCACCTAAATATAATTCTTCCTACTTAACCGGGAGTCAGCTTTGCCTCTGGCCAGACGAGGTGTCTTTTCCATGGGTGTCCAAAGGCGAGCCTTCATCTTTTCCTCTGCTAATGGACAATTGAAACATCCAGCTTGCATCTGGAAGGAAAATGGGTGCGAGCGCTCTTGCTGGCCCCACGACTAACGCCGTCAGGGGAGCAAATAGGAGGATTATTGGTAGGGGAAACAACTGGTGCCCGAATCCTGGGAGGGAACGTTTCTTTCCCGGCTCTCTAGGAGGGATTTGGAAAGAGCCGTAATCCTGGGTTAGGAGTAATTTGTTACAGCAAGATGATACTTGAGTGGCAGGAGGATTCTGGCGGAGACAGCAAGAGGGTTTTTATTCAGAGGAGTAGCTGGTCTCGCAGAAGGTCAGTCTGACACAAATCCTACCCCAGCCCACAAGTTTTGTTTCTCGGCCAGCGCAATTAGCTGAGGGGACTCTCGACCTCTTTTACATCTTTCAAAGACATCTCCACGCATCTGAGCTAAAAGATTACGGCGAGGAATGTGGACCAGGATATGATGCAGTGGAAAGTTGTTTGTTTTTTTTGTTTTTTTTTTTCCAAGGCAGGCTTTCTGAAAAACAAAATAACCTCAACAGCAACCTTCCCAGCTTCTCCTAGGAGGTCACGGTATTGCTGGTTTCAGTGTTATCTCTGGGACTTTTTCCTGAGGTTGCCTTTAGGTTACATTTTTGATTAAACTTTTTGGATTTGTTTTTTTTTTTTTAAAAAAAAAAGAAAGATAGATAGACAAAAGTTACCAACCCTGGGGAAAAAGAATTTTGCAAGTTCTTGGTTTTCACGAGGGCCCGAAACCCTTGGAGCCATCTATTCTGCAGTAACCCCTTGTTGCATCGAAGACCCAATCGCTCATGGAAACCACAAGGGAGGTGACAGGAAATTCGGTATGAAATTTGCTGGGTTTACTAGAGAGTGGCTCCCGGCAGTTCACCCAGAATTGCTACATCGACAGGAATTTTTGTGGTAGTGATTCGAGTCATGAGTTTCACTTACCCAACAGCAGGAGAAAATATGACTCTCTCAGTAAAACCCCGTTAGGCGATGTTACAATAACAGGCAAACAGCTCAATTCTCCTCTCACACCTTTACTCCGGGATCCTGCCCACCCGTGCCTCTCGTTTGCAGGTAATTCACAGGACACCAGATGAGAATTTGGGTCAAGGAGTGAAGGAAAAAAAACCCAAGCCCAACCCAGGTAGTCTGAGAGGCCCCTTTGGAGGGGGATGCGCCTCAAAGGGAATCCCTCTCCTGTCTCACCCTTGTCGCGCGTCTGCTGGCGTCTGATAGCTAGAGGTGCCAAGCGCTTTATCAATCAGCCCTCTTTTGGCTCAGATTTTCTGAACACTTGTGGCTCCTGACAGTGAGTGTGTGACAAACAGCTTGTACTTGGTGTCATGGTACCAGGGCATGGTGCTACCTTGCTGAGAGACACCATGGTGCAGCCAGCCTGCTGCCACAGCTGGCCCTGGCCCTCCTCCTCCTCCTCCTCGTTCTCCATCCCTCCGCACCATAAGAAACGAAATCAGACTTTCTCTTTCCCCTCTTACGGATAGGAGACACTTGAGAGAACAGGTTGGGCAACTGTCAGTCTCTGACGACAGTAAGAAATGAGGAAGGTAGGTAGGACTGCTCCAGGACAGAGGTGCGCAAAGAGAGGCCTCTGTCTGGTTTCTCCCTTCACACACATACACACAGTGGAAAATGGTGCCAGTTCAGAAGCCGTTTTGCGTCCTGGTCATGCAGAGATGACTTTCCTGATGGGCATTGCCACCACAGTACCGAAGGAGTCTGGTTAAAGCTTCTCAGAATTAGGAGACACGTAACTCTGGCTCCAGACTCCCAGCGGTGGAAGCGAGGGGAAGATGGGGGCAGTTCTGAAGAGCCCCTCTTGCTCCTTACGCCAGCGCGCCGTCCTGTGCCACAGAGCAGAGCGGTGGTGTGAGGAGGGAGCGGGACGGAGCAGACATGTTCTGCAATATTAAAGCAGAACCAGGCTGGTTGACCGCTGAGCTCTGTTGTTCTGGTTTGGTTTGGGGTTTTTTGTCTTTCCTTAAAAAAAATAAAATAAATTGAAAGGTAGTTGCAAAGCTTAAAGTTGTAGTACCTCCTTTGCAACTGGAGTTATGCTCTTAACAGAGCTGGAAAGTTTTAAGGGAGGCAAGGTTCCCCTGGAGCAGCCCTCCTGTTACAATGGAGGTAGTTCAGTGCCGTGATCTCTGTCTCTGACGCGCTGTCAGATATTTTTACCATCTTTATTTAATGGGGAGGAAAGGAATTATATTTTATAGACCATAAAATGCATTCTTGGACTTCATGCAAACACTAGTTACCAATTGTTCTCTCACCCTCTGGGAGATTGCCAGGAAGAGAAATTAAATGTGGGTCTGTACATCAAATTGTTCGGTGAGTCTTGGGGGCTGGTTTAGCTTTGCTGAGTCTAAACAAGCCGTATCTACAGAAAGACTTTGTTGAGATTTCATGACTGACCTATTCTTTCTCTAATGGAAACTCTATGCTTGAGTGGAACAGAACAGGTTGCAGAGAAAATCTGGGGAAAGTAGTTTGAAGATGAAGTTTTTTTTCCTGGCTTAAAGTAGGCAGACAAAAAGTTTTTTCTTGTTCCTCGACTGAAATTATGCTTTTATTTGCGCCTGTCTTTTGGAACAGTACTTTGTAGACATCTAAATAGTACTCAGCCAGCCTGCTGATTTGTGCAATGAGGGTTGTGGAGGCTTTCAAATTAAATGTGAAAAAAGTAATGGTGCTTTCCCAAGCTCCACCCAGGATCGAGAAACACTGCCGGCAGTTGTTTTGCGGAGATACCATGTGAACTGCAGAAAATAATGCTGTACTTCTGTGTCACATGAACACTCTTCCTCTTGTAAGGCTAAGAAAATGATTTTTTCTAATTCCTGTGTTAGCTGATTAGCGTTTACTTAGCTCCTTTGTGCTCAGTATGAATATCCTAGAACTCAACTGTTGTCTACCAACCTTGCATTCATTGTAAGCAAAAAAAAAAATCTGTTTTACTTCAGTATTTCAGTAGAACTGATGGAAATAATGCCTTTCATCCATGTCAGAATGAGCAAATAATGTTCTGAGTTTGCTTGAACTTTCATAGGCAATAGTTTTTAAGGAAGCTTCTGATTATTCTCTTCATCTGTCTCCCATGGCAGCCTCTGTGCCCATATCACTGCGTATAGAAACTGGGTGTAAGTAGGGGTGATATGCGGCAGTAGTGATGGGCTCTAGATGTTGTATTCCATCTCACCCAGGATGTGGGAGAAGAGCTTTGTGTGCTTTGAGGGCACGGAGCCTGGTGATGAGGTCAGGAGAAGGCAACTGATCCTGTGCTTCTGGGATGTTCTTCCATTTCTGCTCGCTCTGACGGCTCACCCAAGAGGGAACTGCAGTCGTTGAGATCCCCATGGGGCTCAAACAATTTCTTTGTGCCTTGTTCCTCCCCAAAACGGGCATCTTCTTTGCTTTGGATTGCTCTGTGGCTTCAGTGAGGCACTTCCAGCTCGCAGGATTTCCGCTTTCACGTATCCCTCCTTCGAGATGATCTCAAGCCATTTAATAGCTAATGCATTTCTATAACTTTCAGGCTGTGGAGGACTCTGCCTTCTCCTTTTTTATGCCCTAGCAGTGCTTCAGCAATGTGACAAAGGCATGGGCAAAATATGAAAATGGGCAACTCAAGGCCCCAGTTCCAGGGAGTCCTTGTGTATTACTGGAAGGGAAGGAGACAAGGTCACTCGAGTTCTCCATAACGGGGAAATTCAAGGCACAATAAGTGTCTTCAGGAATACATCACAAGATGGTTTGGCAGATACCAGTGCTGGTGAATAAGTGTTTTTTTTAAATTGGGAAAAGGACTTAATGCCCTGTGTGCATGTGTCTGTGCAGGTACACGACACTGACCAGTTCCTTTTTTTTGGTGCCACTTTTTCCCCATATCTGCGTTTTATTTAATAATTTGGTTTTGCAGTGTTGCAATAGTTTAAAGGGTGATATTAGTTTAAAAAAAAAAAAAGAAGTGAAGATATGTGATATAAATACTTCCATGTTTTACAATTTCATGCTTTCATTTCTTGAATGCAGTGGGGAAATCGTTTGCGTGAAAGGATCGGTCTCATTGAAATGAGCCTCGTTGCGCTCATTTTGAGCAGCTCCCTTGTGCCTCATCGTGGTACATTAGATATTCTGTAGAAGGGCTGAACATTGTGGGTGGTGTCTATTACTTCTCATACGAAAAATTCCAGACATTGCAGATCTGCAAGAAATAGGAGGCCCTTTTAAAGTTCCTTCAGCTATTTAAATTTCCTTCAGTTATTTAAAATAAATCCTTCAGATTTTACTCTCATACTGCACACCTCTACAGACAAGGTGGTAACTGAAGACGAAAAATAAGGGGTGGAGGTAAATTTAGGGATGGAGTAGAAGCTGAAGGTCTACTTCTAAATCCTTAGAGGCTTTGCCTTCTGACTTAAGTGGGGACACTAGTAGGTTGCAGACCTTTCTTTGTAGGTACCAAGATGAGTGTCCTCTTGCAACTATTTTTTCTTGTCTGCAGAGAGCAATTACAATCTCATTAAGCTCCATGTTTGTTCCTATCACCTTCCCCATAAATCTCAACCCACCCCTCGGCATTGTGCTCTCCTGTGTTACTACTGAATTACCTCTGGTTAAAATTTGTCTAGATGTCCCCTCCCAGAAGATATGCTAACTCAATACTGGAGAAAATCCTGAGCTTCAAAGTGATGTCCAAGTGCATACTTCCATGTGATTCTGCAGCGCTGGCCAAGGGAGAGACTAACAGCAAAACTAGGATCAGGAATATTTCTGTTTGCATGGTGTGTTGAGATCCAGGGGAGAGAGCAGGCTCTGGAGGTGGAAGTATGTTCCCATGGTTAGGAGAGGTATTGGAGGCCCATGGCATCAAGCTGACTCCAGGAGCACTGCTCCTGCTTGTTTCAGTTCCTGGGAGCTAATAAGTACCAGCTGCAGGAAACCTGAGCTGGAAAGTGTTGTGCAGCTTTCCCTTCGTTTAAAAATACGGCATATTTTTTTTAAATTGCGTTTATGTATTTATATGCTGTGGGACATCACTTGTAGGGCATTCCAGCAGTGAAAACAATAGTGTGACAAGGGAGCGGGTCCAGGTTGGACACTGGTGCAGGAAACACCTGCAAGCTCTGTGCCATCCCTTCCATCGGGGCCGTGCCGCTGCGAGCCCGGCCCCAGCACAAGGGGTGGCTGCTGGCTGTGAGTAAGAGTTTCCACCAAACTCCTCTAGTCTTGGATGTGAATTCTAGCTGCCTTTGACCAGCTCTGCTGTGAAGTCTTGGGGAGGATGTCTGTTTGCCCCACCAGTGCCCAGGAAGGCAGCTGTTTTGGGTGGTATTTGGAGGGGTGGGCATGCAGAGCTGTTCTCAGTGGGTCCTTTGCAGGACCTTCTGGTTGCAGATGGGAGGTGTGGATGTGATCCTCATAGGAGTGGAGGGCAGAGTGGTGGGTTTTGGGTTTTTTTTGGTGGTTTTTTTTTTTTTTTTGTTCCCCTTCTACAGAAAAAAAAATCTGGGCTGTTCAAATCATTTGCCTTTTCCCTTGTGCTGACAATTTAACAGCCTTTTTAAAAGCTTTGGTTTCTCTCAAGTACGCTCGCCCCATACGTGTTTTAATTTTTGTGTAGAGGCCTGGAGCTTAACAATTATTTTGCTTAAGCTCTCTGAGACTTGCCATAAAACTTTTTTTTTTTTTTAAAAAAAAAACACACACACACATGCTAATGATCCCCATCAGATCATATTGTTAAACAGGGAATAAAATACTTAGGCCAAGATGACATTATTTAAAAAAATGTTAAAAGCCGGCCAGCAGAGCCCATTTCAACAGTCTTGCTCAGAAATAATTTGCACAGATTTGTTAGAGTTAATTTGTTGAAAAGTTCAATGTTTGTACAGGCAAGTCCTAATTTCCACACTGAGACACAGAAGCAGGAGAGGAGTGAGCGTGTGTCCAGCCTTCGCAGGAGCAGGATGGTGGGAACTTCCCTCCCTCCTACCCTGCCCCCCCAGTGCAGGAATGTAAAAGCAGTGTCAGAAGGCTGGGAAAGTCAGCTTTGGATTTTTGTGGACTCCTTGCAAATCAGAGGAACCGTCTGGCTCAAATCTGCATTTAGGGCCGAGAGAAGAGGATTTCCTGCTATTTAGTTGCTCGAGGAAGGAAAGGATTTACCTCTCCGCTGTAACAGGACTTAATTTTTCTCCTTCTTTAAGAAGAATATCGCAGCGCAGGGCAGCAGTAGTAAACCTGCGAAAGCCATCATGCCTCTTCCCCCCCTTCTTCCTTCACCCTCCCCACGCCATGATGCGACTCCCCTCCTGCCCAAGCGTCCTCCCAGCCCCGGTGATGGCTTGGCGTCTCCCTCCATGGTGAAAGAGAGAGTTGTGGAGGGGGCGGCTGCTGCGACGTCGCTCCCTCGGACGGCTGCCGCGCTGGGCCCGCCATCTGGATCCAGTTAGCTCTCTCGGCAGTAGGGCTGAGTCTCATTTCCTCCAACCAGTAATGTTATATAGGCAGTGATCCTGTTCTGCCCTAACATAATTGAAAATTATGTGTATTGTAGACTCGCAGCGCTGAAATGTAGACTCGTAAAAATCTGTGGCTCAGGTAGCCTGTGGAGATTGAATTTGGCACACAATGAAGCTTTTATGTAAAGTAAGAATTATAAGCCACCACATCAATATTGTGTTACAGGCATGACAATTCTTGGATGAGGACGCCTTGAGTCAGGCTCGTCACCTTAAACAATGCTAATATTTCATATTTTATCAACAGGGCTGGCATTTTGAAGCCAGCAAATTCGATATTTTTTCTTTTGCAATTGTCCCACCATTGAAGCTGTGGCTTCGTTAGCTTGACGCAGGCGTTGGCTGCGGGCTCTGGCCCTCTCTGTTTATCTGACGGACAGAACATCTTGCCCTTGGCGGGGCCAGGATGCTGCTCTGGATCCTGGCCACTTGGTAGAGCTTGTGGAAGTTGCTTTATTGACCCTTGCATGTCACTGCTTTCTGTGGGGGCTGTTTATTTTATTTTATTTTATTTTTCCCCCCACTGGTGTATTACCCACTGGAAATGGAAGCTGTCCATGTGTGTGCTTGTGTGCAAAACTGAGCCCTCTGGGTTTGGACCATTCCTGCTGGGCTCCACATGCTTGTCCAAGAGGAGAAGCAGCTTTGGCTGCATTTTAGCCCTTGCGTTGGAAGACTTCTTGGATCCTCTTTGGCAGGGTAAGAGAAAGACTTTACTGAGAGTCCAAACTAAGGGTTTTAAAAGCAGTAAAGCAAAGTAGCAGTAAGATCTTGAGAAACTTTCACCTTGCACTTAGGCTGGTCAGCTGGGTGTGGGAGCACCCACGCCAAAGGTACGGGCTCTTCTGAGATCGAGGTGGAACAGGAGCAACCATACCTTCTTGCTCTGTTTCTTTTAAGGAAATTTACTGCTAGTAGAAAACAACAGAACTGTCAGTCCTGAAGGCTGTGTAATGCCTGCAGTAGTTACTGACTGGACGGGTGTGATGTGAGCTGGCTCATGCCACTGTGCCGGTGCCTCAGTCTGCCCTTGGGGCAGTCGCAAAGAAGCCCGTGCCTTTCTTAGTCTGTCTTCTAGGACAGCTGCTGTCCTGAGCTCCTTCATGGGTTGTCATGGTTGTGCGAATATTCCAGGGTTGCTCGTGACCATGGAGTGGTCATGGAAAAACAAGGGCTGTTGGTTTATTTTGGTGGGTAATGCCTTAGTGGCCATTTCCTGAAACACCATCGGTTGAGCTGGCAGGTTCTTGTAAGTGCTTTAGCTGTGGTAGCAGTAACTTCTCACTCTCCAAAATGGTCGTGGAGTTTTGAAACGTGTACTGTGAGGCACACATCCTGTGAGGACGTTTTTCTTGGAAGAAGGGAAAAATACTTCACTAGCTGGCTGGAAAACCTGAGGAAGCCAGTAGTACCTGTGACCCATCAGGACCCTTTCTGCAAATTCATATGCACCTTTATGTGGTGGTGTATCGATCACTAAGACAACTGATGGACTCTAAAAAAGTAGCAGTTGACTTGTTTAATAGTGCCATCTGCAAATCTGAAATGTATCAGATTTCCCCTCAAGTTAAGACACTCTCAGTCGGCTTAGGTTTTGGGTTCATTTTCTGTGCAACTGGTTGCATTTTTAAGCACTTCTGGAAACCACAAAGGGTTAGAAAGTTACTTTAACATCATCTCAACTTTAAAATTTATGTTGTGGTCACCTATATTGAAGAGCAGGGATTTGATACAAGCCATCAAATATCTGGAGGCTTACAATCGAGTCATGAGAGTTAGAAATGTCGCTTACGGTAGACCAGTTCTGGCTTGTTTGTGTTTTATTTCTTGTTTTTAAGAAGTGCTGAAACATTCTGGTCCACATTGCACAAATCCCAAATGTGAAGATGAATAAAAACAAGACTTCTTGGAACTTAAGGAACTCGTATGGGGCACAAATCCAGAGTATGGGTTTGTTTATTTGCATTCCAGTAGCTCAGAAATTTCAGGCCCTCCAAGCGATGGGAATTGGTAATGCATCCTCCTGCTGACTCCTGCTTTTGGTCACCTCTGTGCCCAGGGTCTTGCAGCAAACAGGCCTTGCATGCTAGCGAATGTTTTGCATACGTGAGCAAATGTGATAGTGATGTGCTGAAAGCATGGAACGAGATCTCCTTCCTTCCTTCGTGGAGATTTAGATACGGCTTCCGTTGTTCGCCTGGGGTGGCGGGGGTTGTTTGTGTGTGGTTCTCCTTCAAGATTACTCTTCTGAAAAAAAAAAAAACCAAACCAAAAAAACGGAATAGATAAACATAACGATTTCTCTAGATATTTCTAGGAATAGATCTGTTAGGTCAACCAGAGTCTAGCGCTAAATAGGACCTTCTGCAGTGGCCCAACAGATGCTTTTTGTAGTTCTAGGAGGGGGCTGAAGGTATGTGGCAGTACATATTTCTTCCAGCACGATATAGGGCTTTTAGAGATCACGTATTAACCAGTATGCCTAATTGGCACAGTGCAGCACCACGCGGAGAGAAAAGCCTGGGCTGAAATTATATTTAGATATACTGCACAGAAGTCTCATTGGGCTAACTGATTTCTCCGCAGGGCTGTTCTTGCTCAGAATCGAGCCCTTCTGATGCAGCAATCTGGGTACCAGCTCGAGACTTCACCGGGTAGATGGAAGCCTTGAGCTCCGCCATGTGATCTGGCTGGGGTGTAGTGGCTGCCCCAGTGAGTTTAGGGAGAGGACACGCATGCCTGAGTGCAGAATTTTCTGTTGATATTTGATGCTGGTTAAATCCATGGGAACGTTCTGCTCCTCGACGTGTAGTTAAGCTTATTTTGCTTTTGAATCAACACCCCCTTATGCTGGAGACCACCTGCGTGTATTCAGCCTATCTGCTGACGGCAGTGACATAAAGAAGTTGTGGCTATCCCCGTGTGCCTGGCCAACGCATCTGAGCCTGAGTGCACCAGGCTCTACTTGGTCTTGGACATCATCAACCAGAGAGCTTATTAAGTTTGGCCTTGTAATTGAATAAGTTACACTGTGCAAGTCCCTTAAGGGTTCTTCGACAGAAGATTTCTCTCCTGGTGGTGATGAGCAAGAAGAAAATAGTCCATGGTGACCTCCAGAAATGGTGGAAAGTAGAGAAAATAGATGCTAAGACCCAGCAGTGCTGGGTCTTTTTGGGGTAGACCTCTGCCTTTAGGGCTCATACAGTGCCAGGAAGCCAGAGGAGTTGACATTGTGCATTTGTTGAAAGAAGGCTGACAGATGACCCGTTAAATAATGAGATCATATTCTTAACCCACGATACGTGTTTTCGCTCTCTTGAGACTGATAATCCACCTTCCCCTCCCTTGTCCCGTCCTCTCCATAGTTTTGGTATTTTGTCTCTGTGTGGGTTTTACTCTTCTTTGAGATTTTTTGTTACAGTTAATAAAATCAACATAATACTGCCTTTGCAATCTGCCTTATTTTCTTATTCCTGAACTGTAATGTGACGGTATAAAATTGTTAGTGTTCTGCACAGATTTTGTCTCCACAAACATGCAAAGTCGTCTTAATTTTTGTTTCAGTTCCTTGCATAAATTTTAATTTATATCTTTTTACCCATGTTACCTAAGATTTGTTATTTTTTTTGCCTTTCTTTTCTGAACTCATTTTTCTTTTCCCATTTTTGTTTCCTCCATCCAGTATCTGCAGATGAAATGGCCACTGCTTGATGTTCAGGCAGGGAGCCTTCAGAGTAGACAAGCCCTCAAGGATGCTAGGTCTCCATCTCCAGCACACATTGTTGTAAGTAAATGCAGAAAGATGTTCTTCCTTTGTTTTTATTTATTTTTTAAAAAAAGCATTTGACCGTTTTACATTAATGGCATTGGTTGTCATCAGTTTTCTTTTACACAAACCAACAGAGAAATATTTCAAAACAAACAAAAACCATAATGAGCCCATGGTAAAAGGAAGGAATACATTTGCTATTGCTGGGCCGTTTATGAAATTATCATTCATGACGCTTTGCTCTGTGCCTCGTAGGAGAGCAGAGAGTTGAAAATGCTCTAAAATTACGTACTGCAGAATTACTTAGTGGCGGTGAAGTCTGATCAGACCAGTTTACACATCTGACTGAATGTTGAACTGAAGAGAATGAAGAGACACTTTTGGGAAGCATTAAAGAAATAAAAAATGAAGGCTATTCTATGGCCTTTACCGTAAAAAAAAAAAATCTTTTGTTATTGCAAAATTTTGAATGAAAGTTTGTGAGCGTTGGTCAGCGCTTTACCTGGGTGAAGGCTCAACAGAGCCAAGCTCAACAAGAGCACATCTCCCTTTGTGTTGTGATGACTTTTCGTTTAGCATGAAAAGTGTTACCAAATGTTTAGTACTTATCTGCAAAGTATAAAACTCTGTTTATAATAAGTAGCGTTGCTAAAAAATAGCTTTTTTTTTTAATGAACTTATCAGTTAACTTTTCAGATCTTGGTTAGATTTTCTTGCTTCTATTGTGAAAACAATGTTGATTTTGAAATGTTCAATACGAATTTGCATGAGGGGGTTTGGGGGTTTATTTTATTTTCTAAAATAGTATCCGTAGAGGTCTAAAAGGAAACAGTTTATTTATGTGGTGTTATGCAAGAGGGGCAGTATACGCTGGCCCATCCTCACCCATAGCTCGTGTCAGCGCCGTTTGTGGTTAAGGAGCATCTTAGCTCTGAGCTCTCATCTGGTAAATTTACCTCTGGAGAAGATGACACGGATTGGTTTAGAATATTTCTTCCGAAGTACTTTATCATCAAGTTTTACATGATGTTTTTTTTTTTTAATAACTTTTTTTATAACCAATGGATGACAAGGTGAATCCCAGGAAAAGAAGTGTTGCTTGTTCTTTATCTTTTGCTATATGGTCTAAAGCTGACGTAGCTGGTAGGTCATCCAAGATAGACATTTGTTTTATTAGAAATCTAAAATCATACTAACCATTTCTGAGGAGCTTATTTTTCCGATGTTGTCTCTCTTAACTAACTTGAGGAGTGTCAGCCCTTTGCTATGAGTGTCTTTAGTTCTTTCTTTAAAAAGAAAAAAGGTTTCCTACCTTTTAGAGTCCACAGCTTCTAAACCATCCCTCAGTGCAGCAGAGAGCAATTGGCACAGGACTGGTATTTGCTTAGTCAATATCTGGCACTGGTTGATTCACTTCTCGAGAATGACTTTGCTTTTCCTTCTTGTCCACGTGGGCCATCACTGGAGGAAGAGATCAGAGAAAAGATGTTTGGCTGGTTATTTAGAAATCTACAGCCATCAAAACCTACTGTCATCTGAGTAAGAAATGGGGCCCACAAGAAAGGAGGCCCACAAGAAAGCTGGAGAGAGACTTTTGACAAGGGTATGTAGTGACAGGACAAGGGGTTATGACTTCAAACTGGAAGAGGGTAGATTTAGATTAGATATCGGGAAGAAAATTTTCACTGTGAGGTGAGACACTGGCACGGGTTGCCCAGAGAAGCTGTGGCTGCCCCATCCCTGGAGGTGTTCAGGGCCAGGCTGGACGGGGCTTTGAGCAGCCTGGTCTGGTGGGAGGTGTCCCTGCCCAGGGCAGGAGGTTTGGAACTAGGTGATCTTTAAGGTGCCTTCCAACCTAAACCATTCTATGATTCTATGAAATGAACCAAAGTAACTTCCTTATTTTAATTCTCTCTCTCTCTCTCTCTTTTTTTTTTTTTTTTTTTTTTTTTTAATGCTGTGCTGGAGGACCGACATGAGGGATGGGAGTGTTCTGGGGCTGGCATGGTGGAGCAGTGTTGGGCTTGCAGGAGGTGATGGCCGGGGAGCAGGAGGTTTCTCCTGCCTGGTTTGGCTGCAGCCTGGGAGGACAGGCTGAGTTTGGGGGTGGCTTCACTGGGGATCACCTGCACGTCCCAGTGCTGAGCATCCCCTGTCCTCGAAGCCTTAGGAGAGCAGGCGCTTGCCTTCAAAAGCCAAAGCAGCTCATTGCGCCGGGGACTGGCCAGGGTCCCAGCTCCCCAGCCCTCTCCAGCCCCTCCACCTGGGTGCAGACAAGGTGGAGGCGAGTGGACAACACAAATACACCAAAAAAAAAGGGGGGGGGGGCGTGTCAAAAATCATGAAAATAAGGGGAAACCTGTTTCCAAGGAGGCTGAGGCTGATCTGCCATGTATTTTGACCGTTTATGGGGTTCTTGTGGGTCTCTTTAAAAGCTGTTTCACTCTGCTATTCAATAAAAAGCATATTTACCATAGCAACCACTTAGGCCGTGAGGAACATATACTACCTCTGAGATGGAGGCCACCTTCCAAAAGAGCCACAGCTGGCATTTGTAATGTGATCTTTTGTGCTACTTACAATGTTGGAGGGAGAGGAGGCGGAGGAGGGAGCGGAGGGGGGAGCAGTGGGGTTTTGGGGAGGGGGGGTGATTCTACAAGGTTTAATGTTTATTTCTAACAGTGAACTGTTTTGCCTTGTTCTGTTAAAAAAAAAAATAAATAAGCGGCAGCTTTTTCCACCCTTTTCCCTGGCATCCGCCCCAGGCCACATTCATTCTGTGGAGTAAAAATGGTCTTATTTTTGGTAAATAAAGTTAGAGCGGGTAATGGCATTCCGGGGAGGTGAAGTGGCTGCAGATGCCAGTTGGCCTGGGATGTGTCAGGTTTCTCTGGTGTCCCCGTTTGTCACTGCTGTGCCTGCCCACAGCACCTGGGACCTGGTTGCTCTTGCATGAGGCTTTACACCCATTTCTGCACACGTGAAAACGCAACTGATCTTTTCATGGAACAATGAGAGGTATTTCATGGACATGCTGAAGTTTTTGTGCAAGCGTAATGTGTAATGTATAGGGATAGAAACTGGTTTTCTACCCACACTGCTGCATCTTGTCTGTCTGCCAAGTGTACCCGTGCCAGTTTTTCATCTTGAAATCAGTTGCACTGCCCTGAAGATCTGTAGGAAAACCCTAACACCTGTAAATAATTTCTTATCTTCCCCCTATCTCTGAAATTGGGATTTGAGACTAATCTTTATAGGTGGATTACAAAGAGAGGAAAGGAGATTGGGGGGAGGGTTTCTTTTTTCTCTCCCCCCTGCCTTTTTTTTTTTCCCTTCCTTTTTCCTTTCTTTTTTCTGTTTTAACGTTCTTGCTTCTCAGTTGCTTGGCTGTGACTACTACGAGCTCCGTGTCAGGGCTGCAGCCTTTACACCCAGCTCCGATGAAACTCCCCTTGGCTTCAGCGCGGGTTTTTAGCTTAATGACTCGAGGCTGCAGAACATGGCCGTCTGTAATGTCTTAAGTAAAGTCTGTACTATTTGTCAGCCGTCCTCCTTTCAGATTTGTTTAAGAACATTAAGTTAAGACTACAAAAATCGAAGCAAAAGACCAGCATGAATAATTTGGCTGGATTGCCCCCAGTGCTGTGGGCTGGGTTAATACTGCTTTTCATGGTGCTTGAGAGAGTCTCCAAGGCCCATAATGAGAAACAGAATATTAAACTGAAATTATGTTCAGCATGTCTTGAGGAAGGTACAGCATGAGGCTCCATTTAAGACCATTGCATTTATTTGCATTTAGGTGCTTCACTCGTCTTGTAAGACTCTTGCATCTTGCTCTGGCACAGTCATGCTGCTTATCTGTGTCCAAAGGTGAAAGAAAACTGGGGAAAAAATTGTTTTAATAGTACGCTATTAAGCTTGCTAGGTCAAAATTTTGAATTCAGCCTGTGGATAGTACTATTATGAGGCTGGGATATTTTTTTAAAAGGGTTTTTATGGTTATTTCCCCTCTTTTTTCTGACCTTTGATTTCATTTAAGGCATTAAGACTTTGTTAGCAGAAAGTTTTTTGGGTGTAAAGCTGGGTGCCTTGCATGCTCCTCTAAACCGGCAGGGTGATAGTTGTCCTGAAATCCCACGTTCAACGTGCCCCTGCTGAGCTCCACACGTGTGCTGCCAGTGTGGTGTTAAGGGTGAGATCTGGGTGCCCGAGGAGTGGGATTCTCAGGTGAACGCTTTCTGTTGTGGTGTGGACAGGCAAGTGAAAATGAGCGTGGTATGTCTGCGCAAGGATCTCCAAAACCTGCTCACTGCAGAAAGCAAGCTCCTTTAAAACCTTTTTTTATCTGTGCATGCATTCCTACAACCTTAAGGAGAAAACCAGTGCTGTTCTTCCCTGTTCTCTGCAAAGTAAATAGTCTGACTCAGCCATGCCCTGTTTTGGGCAGGAGTATGGGTGAAAGACCAGTTCTTGGGATCCTGCCTCCTGCTGTCTCAGCTGTACAAAGACTTGCTTTTTAGCTTCCTTTGTACCGGGCAAAAACTTTCTGAACCCAAAATGGAGGCAGTTTGGTACAGTAGATTTCTTACAGAACAGTTAAAGGTTTAAAAAATTCCTGCATTTTCTTTTGTAGGGCAGGCCTTTTGAAGTAAATGTAAATGTTACCTTGGGGGAGGACTTCTAGTACTATTTGGCCTGGGTTTTCTAATATGTAATGAACACAGACATAAACTAGACTGAATCCCCAAGAACAAAGAATCACTGTGCAGTAGTGTATCTAATTTTTTTTTTTTTTTTTTTTTTTGCTTATGGAGGTAAAAAAAAGTGTTCTCAAAACATAATATGACATGGAACACTGAAGGCAAAACCATCTGAAATGTACTCTCTGTTCTCACTCTTCAACACGCCTGGAACAGCGAGTGTCGGGGACCGCTGGGCAGTTTGGAGGGATCAGGGGTTGTTTCCCAGAGACGTTAGGGTTGGAGCTGCGCAGTCTGCTCTGCCTGGTCCCTAATTTCTTTCAGTCTTGTGTGGTTTGCACTTTACGTGCTTTGAGAGAAAAGGCAAATACCTACAAGTAATCTTGAGGTTTATCTTAGCTAGATTTTAAAATCCACCCTTCAAACAGTCCAGAAATGGGGTGCATCGACCTATGTGCGGTCCTGTATGTACGGAGCCATCTGGGAGCATAATCTTGCAACTTCCAGTCTCAGTGCCCCAAGAGGGCTTTTAAAGCTCTCACTTTGTTTGTCTTCAATGTTTTGTTGTAGAGAGGCTCTTCTTCCTCTGCAGTAGCCTCTTGAGATGTTCCTGGATTTTAGGCCGCGTGTGCCCATGATGGGACACCCTCTTCCCTGGAGACCTGCAGGGCGATCCGCTGAGCACGCAGATGCGCTGAGAGTTGCTGGGATGTGGTGGTGGTGGGGGGGGAAGGAGTTGGGCATCGTTCATGTCAGTGCCTGGTATCAAGAGGGGCACGTAGGTGTGGAGGAGGAGAGGGCTGTGTGTCGGGGCTGCACTGGTACCCGAGCAGTCCCTTACGGCCAGCAGGTCACGCCTTGGCACATGGACTCAACACACAGATCCCCGAGACTCACGCTGCAGAAATAGCCGTGCAGGCTTAATTGGAGAGCTCCTTCAGTGACTCTCTCCCTTTTAAATGCTCTATACTTTATTTGGCTAATTGCTCTGGCAGTTGCAAAGTAAACAAAATGTTTCATTAATACATGCCCAAAAGTGTGCAAACATCTTGTCCTGAATTTTCGGAGCTGCATGGAATTAAGCCACAGAACAAATTAAACTTGCTGAGAATTTTGTGGCTAAGTCTTTTACCACTAATTCCTTTTGATTTTTCGTCGGGAAGGGTTGTGTTTAAAAAAAAAATAAATAAAAAAAATCTGTGTTCAAACCTGAATGTTTAGGGCTAAGTATAGAATTCATCTACTAGCAGCCCAATAAAATTATTTTGGACGGATTCCTATAAAACACACACATTGTATTCAGTACCCACTAAGTATGAATGAGAAGCCTAGTGCTTGGTTTGTGTAGAGCACAGAAGTGTGGACTCCTCAAAAGTAATTCACTTGGTAATTTGATATGCTTGTCAAATAATTCAGACTTCAGGAGACTGCTTCATGCCGTTGTATTTACTCTGTGGCACAACGTCCGGCCTGTACAGACCTTATTTAGGTGCTGGAGGTAACCCCTCTGCTTTATCGTGGAGACTGGGGAAATGTGCAGGCTTGTAGCTCTTACTGTGAAGTGAGCAGGAATTTAATGCCTCTGCAAACATCAATCAGCACTAAAGCACCTTCAGAAGACACCTTGGGGCTGGATTGGCAGCTGTGATGGATTGTCACGCTTGGTTGTAGTCAGGAGATCTGTGAGTAGCTCCAAGAATTCTGAAGTATTTGGATGTTGGGATATTTCAGCTGTGAATAAATGCTGTAAAATGTATAGGACTGCCAGCCCCAATTGTTCTAGCATCATGAGTCAGGCCTCAAAAGATCGTGAGGATTGGTGGGTTTTTTTTTTTTTTGGTGATGTTTTTGTTTGTTTTCTGTTTCTTAAATAATACATTTTGTATCCTCTTTATTTGTTCTCTGGTTCCTGAGCCTGCAGGGTATACTCCGCTCATTCTCAAACTCTTCTCTACAGCAGTTCAGGAGCTTGCTGTGTGCTGTAAGTGGAGGCTGAGGTTCTTCCCTAAACACTTGACTTCAACGCTACCACACTTCAAGAAAAATACCAAGTATTGCTAGACTGGCTATAAAATCGCAAGAATTAGCAACCCTAAGCGTTGCTGCAAGAGAAGGGAGCTGAGCAGGGGTTGAGCAATCTGTTGAGCATCCGTTTCTTGTGAACTACCCGGCTGGACTTTGGGAGAACCTGGTCCTTGGTGCCTGGGAGGGCTCTGATTCATGGGTGCTGGGGCGGCTTGCCTTGAGATGGCTGCAGTGCTCCCCAGGCAGGGCCAGGCTTCTCTGACGTTACCGGAGACGGCTCGGCAGGTTGTCCTGAAGCAGCAGGTTTATAGCCCAGGATGTAATGGTGAACCAGCCTTGGCTTTGATTTCCTGGAGGGGCCATGCTGCAGCTCTTGCTCTGGAGCAGGAGCCCTGAGATTTGGCATTTTTGGTTTGTTGTGGCACACCAAAATGTATCTGGTATCTCTCTCTCCGACATATCTGAGTATCAGAACTCTCTGGGTGAGGAGGAGGCAAGATGAAAGCTTGCTCATCAGAGATCCTCAAAAAATACGTAACTATGCTGCCTTCAGTGTGGCTGGAAGCACATCTGCTGCAGGCTTCCCTCTTGTATCTTTTATTTATAAAATGCCCACTATGTCCCAAATGTGACACGAATACAAGTGCCTTAAGTTCTGTCCTGTTCTGCCCAGCTAGTTTGGGATACTGTAAAACTGCAGAGAGCAGCCTTTCAAGGTAGAAACCTGCACTGGGAAGATGGTTTAGGACTGTTTTAGCACCGAGGAGCCCAAGCTGTGTTTTGGATTCAGTCACATGGCAGTCTGTTAATGCTGGAGCATGCATGTTAAATTAACTTCTAGGGACTTGCGTGGGCCTAAAATTAAATATGGGGAAGCTGTCAGCTCTCCTGCGCAAGGGCGGTTGTGCTGAGAGGAACAGGTAGAGCACAGACGGTCCCTCCCCGGGGCGTGCGGGAGGATGCAGCAGCAGCAGCTTGGCCTTGGCAGCGGGCGAAGAGCCGCAGCAGCGCCGGGTGACGCCGGAGAGCCAGATGGGTGAGCCTGTCAGATCAAAGACGACGTGTGCCCAGGGTGGCCGGCTTGGCAGGGCCGATCGCCGCAGGTCCTTCTCCCTGTCTGCAGCTGAAGTTTGTGGCTGGATTCAATCTGGAGCTTGGAGAAGTAGGTATTGAATAATGCAGCCTGGTTTGGAGCCAGGGCCCATGCCGACTGGAGCAGGAGCAGCCATCGTGTGCAGAGCCGAAGATTTAATGGGTACGATACGGCCCCGGCACTGTTGTTGCCCAAATTTCTAGAACCGCAGTCTTTGCTTTCCAGTGCGACTCTGGGCTTGTTGACGCAGAGTGGAAAAGCCCAAATATGCAGTTGAAGTAGCTGTCTCAGAATAACTATTCCTCATTATCTCTCCATGCGGCCACTCTTATTCAGCAGTAAGAGGTCCTTTGTGTGGTTTAGCTTAATCCGCTTTGGAAACGGATTAAGCTAAATCTCACAAAGAAACTCTTAGTGCTGAATAACAGTGTCCACACGGAGAGATAATTCGAAATAGTTATTCTGCATTTTTCAATTCACACTTGAGCCCTTGCACAAAAACTTCCCCGTGCAGACGAGCCCACTTGAATAGGAACCTCCTATTTTCTGTCTAAACAAGGTCTGTGTACTGTGTCCAGGTGCTGTAGTAAAGAAAACAGCACGTCTTTATCATTAAAAAGAAAGGAAGGAAGCTGGCATTGCTGGGCTCAGGACCATTTCTTTGCCAAGTTGCTCAAGCCCAGGATTATTGCTCTTCTCACCAGTTCATGCGGTTTGGGATTCTATTATTCATGGGATACTTCACTTTCTGGACTGTATACGCATCTGTACTCTCTCCTGTGGAAGAACCTGGAGCTGCCTAGTAAGCCCGTGCAGAAAGAGAAGGAAGGATGCTTTCTCCTCTGTCCTATGCAGACCTATTTGGCAAGGGACAGACCCGTTTTGGGAAGCCTTGGGAGAGGAAGGGATGTTGCAAATAACAAGGAGCAATGCCTTCATAAACCTGTCTCCCACCCCTAATCTCTCCCCAGGCAACGTTCTGTGCCTGATTACACAAAAAGAATCTAGAATTTTTT
Source organism: Chroicocephalus ridibundus (assembly GCF_963924245.1). NCBI lineage: Eukaryota > Metazoa > Chordata > Aves > Charadriiformes > Laridae > Chroicocephalus > Chroicocephalus ridibundus. Next base: position 10,429,279 of record NC_086289.1, on the reverse strand, counting down.
GTCAAACAGATGTTGCTTTGAATCTGTAGCAGGCTGGTTGCAGGGGACCTGGCCTTGAAGCTTTGCTTGTACCTGACAGATACTGGGGAGCAAAATCATTTTGCACTTTCCCGAGATGGGGAAACATGACTTGCTTCTCTGTTTTTACCAGTGTGGCCAGAAAGATGTTAAGTTTTCCCAAGGTGATTTTGAGAAACTGATGATTTCCACATCTGCATTTTAGAGCAAAAAAAACCAACCACCCCAACCCTGCAGCCCCACAGGAATAACAAAACAAAACAAAAAAGAAACAGAAGTAGTTTTTGAAATCTAAACCTAAAATCCAAACATGTATCAGACCTTGGAGGAAGATTACTTTTGGTGGTGTTAAGACCCTGCATATCCGTGAGTGCTTGTGTCAGATCTAACTTAGGTCTCATCTCTTGGAATTAGGAAGTTTGGGGGAGCTGGACCAGTCCTTCCTGACGCCGGCAAGCAGCCGCTCTGCAGCCAGGCTCGCCTGTGTCGCAATAGTATGTACATGAGGGATAGGCTGGTAGAGGGTCCTGGGCGTGCGTGGTTTGAACCCTTGTGTGTGTGTGTATACAAGAGGAAGGGTGCTTTCTGACTAGCCTCCCTGATGGAATTCAGAAGTAACAAAACTTTTGATTTTGAGTTTGGTTTTCTTTTTTTTTTTTTTTTTTTCTTTCTTTGGCGGGAGGGAGGGAAGTGTGGAAGTGTGTGTGGGGTTTTTTTTTTGTTTTGTTTGGTTTGTTGTTTGTTTGTAGGTTTTGTTTTGTTTTGTTTTTTCAACCCTATCCCTCTACCTTCTTATTGTGCAAATGAAGGATCTAATGGTGTCCTTGGGCCTTGCGGTGCTAGCCTGCAGAAAGAGGTGGGTCTGTGCTAGTTTCCTAGGAGAGGCGAAGGGTTCCCTAACACGCATTTTTCCTGTTGGCAAGACTCAAAGACTTCTCGACTACTATTACTGTGGAAACTAGCTTCCCCTTCCCCTTCCTTTTTACTTTTTAGGCCTTGATTCAAGAAATCATTAAACGTGAGCTGATGTCCATCTGTGTTCAGGACAAAATTTAAGTGTGTGCTCGAAGTATTGTCTTGTATAGTGACACTTTTTCCTGAGTTGGGGTGCTGGAATTGAGCATTTATATGAAATAAAGCCCCTTGCTGAGCGCTGGTTGTGGCTTCTGCCTGTGCCCCAGCTAGCAAATACTAAGAAAGGAAAGGGAGGGAGAGAAGGAATAGCGTGTCCTGAGCTCTTCTCCCCTGGAGCTTGTCCTCGTGCTGACCTATTTCTTCCCAAGGCTATAGGAGAAGGGAGACACCCTGAAGGAGGGTTTTGGTCTCTTGTTGCTCATCCTGCCCACTGGGAAATGCATGAAATCTGTGGTCTCCTCCCCTGGCTTGAAGGATAGTGTTGGAGAGGAAAGGCAAAACAACACAATTTTGCCCCATTGTATGCCTGCAGAGCTCTGCGATGTCAGTGTAGCACGTTGCGGGGATGTGGCTGCCCTGTAATAAGGAAACGATATTTTATGGAGGAGAGCAGAGTGAAGGGACCTGAAAGCCTGCAGACTTTCCTAGTGTGCATTTACAGCCGTGAACGCTTTCCCTGCCAAGCAGCTGCGTGGAAGCACTATCATTAGAAAACCCCAAATGGTTGCAGTGCACAGAGTTTTTTCCCTGGCGGCAGAACTTCTGTTGCTGCATGTTGGACATGTCTACATGGTTAATTAATATGAAGCAAGCAAGGGTTTGAATTGCTAAAGAGGTAGCTGCTCCACGTTGACTCTGCATCTCGATGCTTTTCAGGCATGCCGGGCTTTTGGGAGGGAAGTCATTTACTGGACATGAAGTAACCTGCTCTGATGGCCAGAACAGGTTACCTTGGGATAAGCTCTGGTGTGAATCGGAGGTGTGCTGGTTGCTCCACACTTGCTGCCTGAGGGGTAAACGTGAGGTAGCAGATGCCGTTTGGACTGAAGGTGAAGTTTGCTCGTGTCTGTGTCCAGAGCTGAGCCTGTGGCCGGGCAGTTACAGAGGTGCTGTAAGACCCTGGTGAAGCTCGCCCTGCAGTAACTTGTTCTGCTTGTCATGCCTGGAGCACATCGAGGGAGCGTCTGCTCCCACCATAGATGGACTGTTAAGCTCCATTCCTGCGTAGGCGATGGTGTGGCCGCCTCAGATCGCTGCGCTGAGGAATCTGCGGGATGAGTAAATGGTGAGAAAATGTAGGGGAGCAGCCCCAGCAGTGATGGGAGAGGAGAACGGCTAAAGAGCTGGCACCGTGTTCGCTTTCTGGCTGACTCGCCCAGGCTCCTCGCCTGGGTACCAAGCCGGGCTCATGGCTCGTGCATTAAAGCATCATCCTGTTCCCGTTCGCTTGTGGTTGGGATCAGGTGCCTTAGTCTGAGGTTGGAAAATTAGGGATCCTTCCCTTCCCAAGCACCATCCAAGCCTGGTGGTGACATCTCTCTCCCTGCGGACACTGTGTTTCACTGCTGTGATTGCGCCAACGAGCAGGTCAAAGCGCTTGGTGCAAATTAAAGATAATTTTGTTTTCACTTTATTGTCACCTGTGTTTAAGAGGCTCTAGTAGGCCAAGCTACTCTCAGAAAAGCGGGTTGTTGTCCCTGCCACAAAGAGCTCGGGTCCAGGAGAGCTGGGGTCTGTGAAGCGCAAGGTGCGGTTTGGTGGTGTGATGGCCACCATACGCTCATGTCCCCTTCCCAGAAGGGTAATGTGTTCTGCATATCAGATCACGGCAAAGCCGGGAGCAATGTACAGCTCCCCTGACTCCAAGTTCACAGTCCGAACTGGTAGGCTACTCTGTCTTTGACATGCTTATTTAATGCTGTAATTGTCTTTGCGTATTTTGCTGGAAGAGACTAAAGGCCAAAAAAAATCCAGTTGCTCACCTGTCCTTCAGCACAGGTGAGCTTTGCGCTTTTTCCTCAGACATCTGTGAGACGTTTAAAAGAGAACATGGGTTCCTGACATCAAAGAGTTAATAGCAGTGAGTGTGGTACAATAGCTCATTAGGACTTAAACGTGGGCTGCAAACTCAGAAATCTTGATAATTTTGGTCTATAAGGACACTGAACTTTCAACCCTAGTTCAGCAATAATAAATGCCTGTTAAGTAAGGCTTCCTTTTATGAAGAGAGGGTGGATGGATGCATTTCAATGGGCTTTAAAAGTATTGCTACTCGTTTCGGTGTCTGCTGGCCGAATGCATCCGGGCATGGGAAGGCATTTCAAGATCTGCACAAAAAGCACTTTGAAGTATAACCTTTGTGAGCGTCTTAGCTAAACCTGACTGCAGTTGGAAGCAGCAATTTATTTATTTATTTATTTGTAAGTCCTTTTCTTTTAAAGTTGCTTTAAAAAAAAAACAAAACACAACACACACACACAAAAAAATACAACCCACAAAAATAAACCTGTGAGCAATTAAATGAAAATGCAGTTTTGAAACTTTGACCCGAAGTGAAAGGTGGTGGTGGCGTATGTTTGGCTTTTGGTGGATGTTTTCATAACCAAATATATTGGTGTTGATGTCTGAAAGCAGGGGAAGATGAAGCTGCGCTCTGGGATGGAGTTCGGGCTGTTGCTCAGGCTGACAGCCCTGCCACCCTGGAGAAGGAGGACTTGGGGCACGTAGCTGTTCTCCAGCCCATGCCGGCTGTGCCCATAGGAATTGCAGTGAGGAGCTAAAAACTTTTTTAACAGCCCTTTCATCTACCTATAAAAGGATCCTGCAGAAGTTATGGGGACTAAGATTCAAACCAAATCACGAGTGACTGCAAGTCACAACTGTGTAAGTTGTGATCTTCCTTGCCTTGAGTTTGCAGGTCTTGATCCAGGCGGGCTTCTGCTTAGGTCCTACGTGAGACTGACTCCGAGTAGCGTGCGTGCGTGTGTGTGTTTTACCTCGCCTCTCGGAGAGCACGAGAGAGACCTCCGTGAAGAGAGTGACAGGGTTTGATATAAACCAGCAGGACTGCATTGCTGCCATTATTCGACAGTAAACCCTTTCACAATGCCATATGCTGTGCATTCCAGCGCAGCGGCGGAGGGTGTGATATAGTTAAAGCACACTCGGCAAACAGGAAACGCTGGTGACCGCTGTGTGTGCTTTTCAGGGAGATAAAGTATTGAGAGCGTAACGAGAGAAAAAAAAAAAAAAAAAGTGCTGGGAATGGGGGGGAGAGGCCGGCGGGGGTGAAGGAGAGGGATGTATTTTGGGCCTGACGCTCTGGTCATTATGAAAACGCAGGCAGGAAACGCAGCGAAACGCGGCTTTGCTCCGAGATGTTTGTTTTACTCCATTACATGTTATTTTCTAGTTTGCTGCTGGGTACTGGGAGTGGGGTGTGGTTTTTTTTTTCTTTTTTTTTTTTTTTTTATAAATTATTTTCTTTTTGAAGTTCCTGCCACTCTGGCTTAGTACCCAACTCCCTTCCCCTCTACCCTGCCCCGGTTAATAATCAAAGGCTATTTTAAGGGACTAGAGTACAGTAATACATACTTCATACCCCAGCAAAATGCGAACATTAGTATTTAACCTAAGCGTAGTTATTTTTCCTGGCAATAGCTCTGCAAAAGGCATTGCAAAGCCTTTTTTTTTTCCCCCAAAGTTAGGAAGTCGCTGTTGCAGGGCAGGGAGGTAGGCGGGGGGATGGGACCAACAGGTCCTGAGATGGGGAGTCTGAATCATAAACACGCCATAGCTTTAATAAAATAAATGAAGTGGAGCCTTTTCAGCCGAGGGCAGACTGTATTGGGGCAAGCTGGGCTTTTAACGTTGGGAGTGAAAATTGACAGGCTGAGAACTGGGACATAAACAAAAATGTCAGTCCCTGGGAGTCTTGTTCACTGGACAATGTCTCAATTGTTTCCGTGATTTTTCGCAGGCAGCAGGGGATAGTGGGAGATTTAACTCTTTACAGGCCACGCAGGCGCTGGAGGTGCTCACAGACTGAAAAAGTGGTGGAAAAGAGCATTTTTTTTGTTTGGAAACGATTAAGCATGTCAGTGGGTGATAAGGAAAGGTCACACTGTTCTCTGCATACTTGTCTGCTGTTCAAGTTGGGCTTTACGCTTCTTTAATTATGTTTAGAGTTCGCTGTTTGCCTGGAAAACTGGGGTTTTGTTTCCACATTTTTGCTTTTTAGCAGGAAAAGTGATATTATGGGGCCAATCAGTAGATATATAGGAAGTAGGGAAAGTGTGTGTTAAATTTTAATTTTTATTACTATTTCTTCATTAAATAGCTGACAGGCAAGTTTGGGTATTCTAAGGCTGTCTAGATTACTTGGAACAGGCTGAAATGTGAGATAGGGAATGCCCTTTATTTTATTAACCGCTTTACAGTTTTGCTTAAGTCTCAAAATAAAAAGCCCATCTTCAAAGAAGGCAGAGGAGAGACGAGGAGCTTAGTTGTCTCATCATACTTTTGCTTTATTTATTATAAAAACAAACACTGAAACCTGTTGCATACCAGCCCTGCATGGGCAAGGTTCAGAAAGCAGTAACTGGTAATTCTTTACTCATCAGGTTTTGAATGTGCGTTTTGTTGTGGGTGGGGGGGAGGAGGGCGAGGCGGCAAACCGAAGTTGCTTCTTCAGGGCGCAAAAGCTGTTGAGGTTTATTTGCAGGAAGATAAACCTGTTTTAATAACACCTGGGTCTTAGTTGAGTGAAGTTGAAACATTTTGCAGGCTGGAAGCCAGCTTGCTTGGTCTGCAGCAGCCCGGTATTAAAGGTCTGGGATGTGCTGAGGTTGCTTTACCTTAATTTATGGAAGAATAACGTATCCTTTTTTTTTTTTTTTTTTTTTTTTTTGTGTCGGCGCATTCTCTGGCTGCTTTGTGTTGGGATGCAATGTTTGCAGCCCCGCACTTTCTCTTGCTTTCTAAATTTCTGCCCCCATCCCCTGCCTGCACACAGCTGTCCCTGCCTGCTGCGGGCGAGCAGGATGCTGGGAGCATCCGAGGGCTCTCTGCTGCCTTCCTGCCGGGCAGGATGTGGCCTCCGCCGTCAGTGCTGCACACCGTAACGCAGCAAAACTTGTGCTCGTGGGCAGGCTTCTCCCCAAACTCCTGGTTGGGACATACTTTCCCCATCCGTGTTACACAGGAGAGGGTGAGCTGGTGGTCTCCAGATGCTTCCTTGTGTTTTTCACACTGATGGGGGAGAGGGAAGAAGGTGAAAATAACTGCGGTGTCCCCTTTGAGAAAGGCTGTCTCTAAAGACCAGAGGAGGGCAAGTTGCTGCCCCTCTTAGAGTCTGGCCAAGACTGGAGATGCTGGGCACTGAAAATATGCGCCAGCTCCTCCGTGGAAAATCTGGCTCCATATGTGTTTTGAGTTGATGCTGGTTGCAGAGATATAGAAAACAAAAGTTGTTGACATGTCGGAGCAGTTGATTCCCTGGGTAAGTATCCTAAGTAGAGCTGGATTTAATAATTTATAATTAATCATTCGTGCAGCGAAATGAATTGCTCTTCCTGTTAGTTGAGGATCACTGAAGAGATCGTGATTTTTCTTGAAACTCTGTTTGTTGCTCATGCACTGGTCTCAGCATTTTGCTTTGGAGATCATCCACGAGCCGTTCTTCAGAGCCGGTTGGTGTTGGAGCTCCTCTGAGCAGAGATGGGGAACATGTGAAGTGTTTCCGTTCCCTGCATTGAGCAGCAAATGATACTCTTTTAATTAATAGAAGTTTATTTTCCATGAAGATTCTCCAGTACTTGCATAAAATTCACCGTCTTGGCAAGCGTCCTTACCACTGAATTCATTTGCTGGTGTAGTCACAGAGAGCGGTTAGATTTGTCAGTTAATGAATTTCTCTTATTTGTTACAGAGCAGAGTGTAAAACTAATCTAGCTCGGGTTGCCCTGGTTTTGTGTGTTATATAAACACAGAAGGGAAGAAATCAGCATTAGTATTTCGAAGTATTTTCTTAAGACTGTTTTGAAATTTCCACCCCTTTTTAGTCATGAATAACAGTCAACTTTGATTTGAAAATAAACTCATTACTGATAATAATAGCCTACAAGAGTTCTCTGCTTCCCTGTTCCTCCTCATCTCCTAGAGAGACTTAACTGCTGTTCCAGGTGAAACAATGCTATTTTCAGTGCCATTGCAGAAACATGTTCATGAGATGTCCGCTGTACAGCCCATCTATCCATTTAGTTGCCATTAGTACTTTTCAGGGCCATCTTTTCCTAGACATCCAAATCAGCAATTATTTTCTAGTTTAGATGAACCAGTAGGTGGGGAGAGGTGGGGACACTGAGGAGAAAATGCTCAAGTACATGCGTTGTCTGTAACCCTTCAGCTCAGTTGTTCAAGATGAACAGCATCTTTAATGTCTGCTTATGTTGCTAGGTGCCACAACAAGGGTTTCGATGAAGCGTAGGCAGCGGGGCACCTGCTCTGCTTTGTCTGCCACCGTTGCTCTGCGACATGCCTGGGGGAGCCCGTGGAGCTCGAGCATCGTGTGCTCTCATGTCCCTTCACCTTACAGGACCTGAATCCAGTTTGGGGAGGTCAGGAAACAAGCAAAGCAAGAACCGGGCTAAGTCATCTCTGCCAGGGCGTCGTAAGAGTTGGATGTTGCTTGCCCGGCTTCTGGAGTGAGCACGTGCTGCGTGGTGTAAGGGTTTGGGTATTTCTTGTTGCCATGCTTCTCCTGTGAATATTGACCCAGCCTGGGGAGATAGAGGCGCGTGCTGGTGTTTTGGAGAAGAGTTCAGAGAAATGCGCCTGTTTTTCTGGTTGTGTGTTTGGAGGCGTGATGGAGACCTGCCACAGATTTTGGATACGGTCACTGACACAAGGCGCTCTCCCAGATGTACCCATCTGAAGGGATGGACGGACTCCTGTACAGCTCTGGGTAAATGCTGTACTAGAGATCACTTCTGTTTCTGTAAGGAGGGAGGAGGGGACTTTAAATCTCCCTTGTGCTGCTCGAACGCTTTGCTGGCGAAACCTCAGGGCAAACACATGCATTTGGTTTGGCTGGAGTCTTCCTTGTGGGGCCACTTCTCACCAGCATCTGCTGCACCCGCATGTGGAGGCGACGGTGGAAGTTCTAGATAATGGTACTTAGCACTTATGTAGCACTTCATGTTTCCAAAGTGCCATACAAACCCAAGGCTCCCTATCAGTCCCTGGGGGAAGACGGGGCTTGGTATTATTACCCTCATTTAGGGGCAGAAAAGCTGAGATGTGGAGAGGTTAAGTGGTTTGCCCAAGCCCACACAATGAGTCAGTGTCAGCTCACAGATTAGCCTTGGAGTTTTCCTGGCACTTGCTGTCATTGTGCAATCAGCTGGAGTGCGTTGCCCCTGTGAGATGCGCCTTGTCAAGAGCTGGAAACTTCGTGCAAAGTCTTCCAAGATGTGCCCAGGAGTTCATGCTTGGAGGCAATGCTGATTGCTTCTGTTTATTTTAATGTAGACTTAGAGGATATTTTACAGACCCTTCCAAGAGGCAAAGAAGTTGCCTTCAGTGGAGAAAAAAACAGGCTGTAAAATACCGTTCAGCTGACGGTGGCATGTCATTGTGCTGGGGAGGCTGTGAATAGCTGTGTAACCCAGCACCGAGAAGCACTAACCTGAGAGGTGAAGCAAAACAGCCCTTCTGTACCAGCAGCTTTTTACAGCTTTTAGGGAGGGAAGGCACAGGGAGAGGCTCCAGTCTGCGGAAAACAATTCCTCGTCTACACACGGGATTGCTCTGGAGGAGCTACTTCATGGTAGCTCCTGCGTGAGGATGCTTTTGTTGGAGAATAAGAGCGCCTCTGCTGAGGGCAGAGTAATTAGCTTTCGAAGTAGATTAAGCTAAATTTGGAAGATGCTGTTAATCTGAAGTTGTGGGTTCTGCATCTGTATTTGATCTAGAATAGATATTCTCCTTTAAAATGGCATTTGTTCATTCTAGATTATTTTGTCTTTTTCATATGGAGATGAGGCATCATTTCTCAAACCAGAATTTCATTAAGATACCAAAATGATGTGATCATTCGATTGGGATGGCAGGCAATGCTCTCCCTCCGTTACGTGATGCAGGTTTTCAAATGGGCCATTACTGATATTCTGTTAGGATGGGGCTGAGGGGACAATATCTGAAGGAACTTATTTTACTAGATGCCCAGCAGTTAAACTGGCTGTGGCTATTTACAGCCTTGCTTTTCTGAAATAAATGAAGGAAGCCGGGCTGGAGGAACATACTGGGGGGAAACTGTTAGGGTTCCAGAGGAGGCTGTCGGAGTGGTGTCCTTGGGTTCCTAAGTCTCTTGGTCTCCCAAAAAGCAAGGCCAGAGGGCTGGCCAGGCGCGGGCTGCCTGGCTGCGGGGCGGGATGGGGTTGCAGGGCCGCGGTCCGGCTGGAATGTCCGTGCGTCAGCGGGAAACCACAGGGCGTGGAGCGGAGCCGGCGCTGGCTGGGGAGCTGGGAAGACAATGAGCCTGTGGTAGGCATTGAATGATACTAGAGAGCCCGTGCTGATCTGGGTTTTGCGTGGCGTGGTCTGTTTGGATTAGAATACAAGGGCCAAGGTTTGGTTTTTATTTTATTTTTTATTGCCAGCTCTGCCATCAGCTAGTCTAGCATCTTGGAGCTAGTCATTTAATATCTTTATTCCACTGAGAAAGCAGGAATAACCTTCCCGCACATAAGCCGTAAGGTTGAATTAGCACACGTAGGCCGATTTCTGAACTTTACACCAAGCCCTTATACCCAGTTGAGTCACTGCATTTGTTTTGCAGGCTTTTAAGTTTCTATTTCAGTGGTGGAAAGATGCCCTTTTTGAGCTGGGTTTGCTGGCACGTCCTCTGCAAATGCCTTATTGTAGTGGTGGGAGACCCCGGCAGCCCACCCTGGCAAGAGAGCAAACTCCGAGAAGGCGTTTTGGTCCCGAGCCCGTGTTGGTTGTTGGTAACACCACCTCTTTGGCCGAATCTAGATCGTAAGGTTGAAGACCAATCATGCGTTCTTTGGGACTTTTTTTTCCCTCCCCCTTGCTCTGTGGCTTGTTTGTGCCATATTGTACAGGGCAAAGGCACTGTAGGTTATCGTGTTGCACGTTCATCCTTCTCGGGCAGCAATCAGAGATGCACCTCCGTGCTCTGAACTGTTACACCACAGTGAAGTATGTCATAAGGTATCCAGAGATGTTTCCCCTTCCCCCAACCCCCACATGCCAAAATAAATATCTGATATGAAAGTCAAGGTACAGAAGCCAGCCGGATTGTACAAAAGGTCCTGTCTCCCTTTTGCTGTTGTTGTTGTTTTTGTTTTTATTATAATTTTCCTCATGGGTTGAGTGACTGTCTACAGTAGAATAAAAGGATGGAGAAGAGATTTTGATTTTTCTTTGAGCAGTAGCATGTTCCTTCTTTGAAATCTGGGATTTTTTTGTTTGCTTTGGGTTTTTTGTTATCTGCTCATTTAGCCATCTCCCCCCGCCGCCCCCCCAGCTTTCACAAATGGAGGAGAGGAGAAATTGTGTGCATGTGTGTGTGTGTGGTGCCCTGCCAAGCAGAGAAACTAAACAGACAGCCTCTATTGCTTTTGCTCTCACATCTCTAACTTAATTATGGGGGAGGCAAGGGGTGTGTTGTGTTTAATGTACTCCATGCTTCCAAAACTCTGCACTCTCACATGCTAGGGGCTGACCACTGGCACGGGCTTTCATTAATATTTTGTATTTACCCTGCCTTTCCGAATTACTGCTTTTGGTTTGGGGGCTTCTTTGTAACAGAATTCTTTTATTTTTATTTTTATAATTGCTTCTGGATCTACAGAAGCGCATGTCGAAAATCATCTCAATGTCACTAGTCTTTAGTTCAACAAGAACGCTATAGAAACGAAAGGTTCTGTCATCCATCAGATTTTCTGTTCCATTTGTTGAAGATGAAAGGCGAGCGAATTTAGTGCTCACTTTCTTCTCCTTCTGACAGTTATTGATCCTCCCTGGAACTCTGCAATTCGCGCTCCAAGCCAGCCCTGACACAGGGAATCCCCAATTCATTATGTGTGTGCTCACTAGCGCCGCCGCACTGCGGCTGAATTGCCCTTCCAGTTTCAAAGCCATTTGTTATTTTTTAGCTGCACCTTGTGAGTTGGGATTCCCCCCCCCCACCCACCTGCCTCCCTTCTTACCCCTTTTGCCTTGTGAGACTTTTAATCTGGAAGCTGGTAATGGTTGAGAAACAGCTGCTGTAGCGGGAGGGGGTTTTAAATGGTTTCAGAGGCTTTCTTGATTTGTGCAAAATAGGAAATGGCTGAATCTTCTTTGAGACAGTGGAGAGAACCTGCAACCTGTTGGGTTTTAGTTGAACTTTATGGTCCTCAAGGATACAGGATTGTCAGGTTAGAGACAACCCCTCTGTTAAAATTATAGAGTAAGTGTGTTTATTCGATGGCTTCCATCTCCAGAAATAGGGCTGCAACAATAAAAGAGGAATCGATGTAACCATGGGATGTATCATAGTCTTCCATGTCCATTCTCCCCATGGCCTTTAATTGAAGGTATGGGTAGGAGCAGAGGTAGAATCACAGAATGGTGGGGGTTGGAAGGGACCTTTGGAGGTCATCTAGTCCAAGCCCCCTACTAAAGCAGGGTCACTTAGAGCAGGCTGGACAGGAACATATCCAGGTGGGTTTTTTGATATCTCCTGATGGGTTTCCTGCACTGCTTCCTGAGCTGGCCAAACGCAAGCCCAACACATCATGTTGCAGACTGGAGCTGACTTTAACCTGGCTGTCGCGGTGCACGGGTCCAGGTAATTCTGCTGTGTGGTCATGTCTTGTATGCGATGCCCAGCAGGACAGCCTTTGTGGAGGCACTGCTCTTCTAGAAACAGATTAGTAGCGCTCAGCACCCTTCCAAAAACTCCTGTGCCTCAACACAGTACCTCCTCTTCTGTGAGTGAAGATGGTGAAGCTTTACATGCAAATTTTTGTGAAGCTTCTACTTGTTTAATGTTAATGAGAGCCTTTTAGTGAAGGTGCAGTGAAGATGTAATCTCTTGGTTATCCCCGGCTGAGCAATGCCAAACCCCATAGCTTTCCCTTTTGTGTGTGTAAATGTTCATGAAGTCCATCCCTGTCCTCTGTGATCAGCTTAGGGACATGTGTCACCCTTGTTGTCCCAGTCTCCTTCTTCTCCTTCTTTGTTCTTGGGGTTTACTTAACCCTTGGCCAACAAAACACATTTCCTACGAAAATTTTACGGAACGGAGGGGAACCGGCTCTTTCTAAAGAGGCCAGGCGTGCCTGGTGTGCCATGCATGGGTCATGGGGTACCACCTTAGGGCTCAGTCTGGGGCTTGCTGCAGGAGGAGAGGGCAGTTGAACTGGTGAGTGCAAGAGCTGATGGAAATCAGGCTTCTCCCAGCTGGTTACAGGCTTTGCAGGAGGTTGGCGGGCCCTTAAAAAATAAATAATAAAAAAAGGGAGTTTGACATCTGCTTTTGTTTATCCTTTTTGCTTCAGGCAAGGCTGAAAACTTAATAAATTGCATGAAACCTAAGGAAGCATGAATATAAAAGAGTATTAGATAAATTACAGAAGCCTGCCTACCTGTAACATTTTTTATAACATAAATGGTACGTGTGTATTATTTCTCTATAAAGTACCCACATGCCCCAGCCTCTCACTGAGGCTCTCTTGTTTAAACATTCCTGCGTTCTTGCTACTTCTCCTCAATTTCCACCTCCGACTCCTCCCAAATTTTAACATCATTCTTAGGTGGCAGGCGTTTAACACACCAGCGCTCTGAAGATGTGATGATGGTTTTTCGAAGGATATTTATAAAGCGGTTTTAAAGTATTTTGGAGGCTCATCTCTGAAGGAGCAGATGAAAGAAAAATCCTTGTAATGCTGGTAGCATATGCACGCCGTACAAAGAATGTCTCAAATACTTTTCTTAATATGTGCCTGTATTCGCTCTAATGTTCTCACCGTTCTCAGCCCAGCTCTCCTGGCAGGGGCAGGGATGAAAGGGGAATTGCGAGAGAGAAACAATAAACTTGTAAAACAGACACCTTAGTAAGAGAATACTGTAGCTTCAAATATGCTTGCAGCTCCTTTGTGAAAGAATTGGCATTGCACATTAACCTTAATATAAGTGTAATATAGCATGTGTCTGAAGGCAGAATCGAAGAATATGAATTTCTGCAGCTAATGGTTTTTGAATAAATTCAATACAATTGTCTGGCAGTTATTATCAGAATGTGTGAATCGGGGGCTATGCAACACTGTATACTTTGAAGACCTTGAACTATTTGTACCAGTTAAGAGCTGTTAGACAGAATCCGCTGAAAATTAGCTTCATTCAGTTATCATACAATATAGTGAGCTGTTCCAGCAAAAAGCATTCTCTGGTAGCATTGAGGCAAAATAAATTCTTCTGTTCCTCTGTCCTGAATTGCAGATAGTATCTGACTGAGGTCAGATAACTTGGCTTCTGTACATGCACATGCGTATGTGCCACCCATATATATGTGTAAGGAGATCTATGTCTAGATGTAAATATTGCCATATAATTTGCGTTGCTCTCGTGCCCGTTGTGAGCAGGTCACGGGCACCCGGGCTCTCACTGGTCACCGACTGACCCTGTACAAGTTTGCATTCCCTGCTCCAAAACATTAGTAACGCTGCATTAGATTGGACTTAATTTGGGCTTGTACAAAAATAACCAGTGCCTGTATTATGCAGACTGTCAAGCTGAATATTTGTGATGGCTTTTTCATGCTTTATTATGAATCCTGTGGGTCTGAGGAGAGGAGAGCACGAGAGAGAGAGGATGAGAAAGAATACAAAGGACCCGCAGAGTTTGGCCTCCCGTACACTGAACGTCACAGTTCAGTGCAAGCCAATGCAGAATTGCGTTGCTCACTCTGGTGTGGCATCTGGGCTAATTTGTCTTGCTAATTACACTGGGGTGTAGAAGTATGCCGATGCCATTAACAGCGCCTGTGACCCTGGCTGGTGTCCCTACCTGAGCTTTATGGTACCTCCTGAGCATCACTGGAGCTGGTGACTCGGTGAGATGGGCAAAGTGTAAAGGTCTCTGTAGACTAGGGCAGTAGTATGCTGTCAGTGTACTTACACAGGCAATACGCACTTTATATAATTATTTTTAGAGAAGATAGGTGAGTTATTTGTCAATGCCTGCTAATATCAAGCCTGTGTAAGACTAGCTTGTTAACTGTCTGATTCCTTATGGTCGACAAAGAGCATGCAGGTCTTCGTAGAGGCTTTATAGGCTGTATTTAGCAAAGATGTTCTCATGGATAAAGTGTGAGAAGTGGTGATTTAAGTTAGCACCTCCGGGTACAGGGCTGAGGGGATGGGAGAGTGACTGGTACCTGCGGAGGGGTGGAGTCATGAACGATTTTACATTTTATTTTGAAAACTGAAGCAGAGTGAACTGGAGGGGAACAAACTGCCTTCAGACGTGATTGATCCTTCTAGTGCGTACAAGGAATAGGGAGAGACTGGATGAAATAAAGCATGGGGGTTCTTAGGTAACTGCTGAAGTTAAGGAAGCCAAGAAATTGGATTGGTAAGCTGTTGAAACAGATGGCTTCAGACTCCACTGACTGCTTCCATGTCCTTTTCTTTTCTTTATTCTCCATGTCTGCCCCAAATACTGTCTGGAGCAGCACCATTGCTCTTGTGGAAATAGACACCATATACTGAAGAAGAAGCAGTCGACTTGAGCTTGTTGGCAGGGGTGGTGGGAATGCAAATGTCAGTGCATGATTTGAAAAATCTGGTCCTCTCGGAGGGGAGGGGGTCTCCACCACAAAACCAGCTCATCCATTTTCCAGTAGGGTCTGTAGACAATAGATCCCACAACCCCACGTGGTCTCTGGCATATTATAAGATTTCATAGTTGTGGTCGCTTCTAATTTGCCGTGCAGACTCCTAGAGGTTTGGTCCCTGCCTTGAAGTGTTTAAAATGGAACTGCTCATCCCTGGTAAAACCATTCCAGTAAACGTAGTCCCAGCGTTTTGCAGGATGTCAACCTCCATCAGTGGCTGGTGTCTCTGGTGTTTGTAGCTGCAGAAGGCACTGTCACTAGGGCATCATCAGTTCTAAACCCTACATGTAGTTGCTTTACCCCCAAGGCTTTTCACAGCGTGTGTGAGTTTCAGTATAGAAATCTAGGATGGATTCCCTTGAAGGAACTGGAATTTCTGGGTGTTGCACAGTCCTTATTAGGAAATTGGAAAGATACACTGATGAGTGTGCCTGTTTAAAATCAGATAGTACAAGAGTTCCCACCATTATTCTCCTTCTGGAAGGATTGTTTGTTAACTAAGTTGGTGTTTCAAATTAGAATGAAAATGGAAAATAACAAGTAAGCAAATTACTTTCTTGAAGTATTGGCTATTTACAGTATTAAGAAAAATGATAATTGGGTAACTCCTCTTTGAACCCATACCAATGTATCTGTACGTACTGGGGTCAGCTTTTCTATTTCTGCTTTCCTGCTCCTTCAGTGAATCTGAATTTAACTCTTTTCTGCACACGTCCTAGCAGCTTTATATTTATTTCAATCTTTTTTTCCCCCCGTAATAGCTCTGCACAGAATTACAGTCTAGTTTTGTTATCAAGGGAATGTAGCAATAACAGGCCCATATCATGCCACTTGCACGTGGTACCTCACCATTTTGGGTCAGTGAGAAGTCCTGCCAGCATGAGTATGGGCCGATCACACTCACACTGCAGCTGAGAACCTTAAATAACTTTTGTTAACAGGAAAGCACGAAGACAGATTTGTGAAAATGCTGGTTGGGACTAAATGTTTTAATGTCCAAAATTAGAGTATGTTGTAATCGGTCTGACACAACCGTAGAAGAACAAAAGCTCTTGCATGGGCAATAAGTCTTGTTAAATTTCTAACAAAGTTGTTAAACTAACTTTTGGGGTTTTGTATCATTGGTTGTGAAATTCTGGAATAATGGTTAAATGGCCGGGGAGTACAAGTCCCATTTTGTAGCCCATGGTAATTATTCTCTTATTCTTGTCCCTGTTGTAAGCCTGTGTGAGATATTAATGTTCTGGTAGATCTGATATTTTTACATCCTTCATGACTGTGGGTTGTCTTTATCTCTGCTGGGCTGTCAGCTTGCTGCTTTATTGCAAACCATTTAACAGCGTGGAAGATGGAGAATATCTACCTTAGCTGAGGGGTTGTGGGCAACATCATCTTCAGTCTCTGTTTGCTGTGCCCTAATAGGCAGACCTCCTTGAAGCATGGCCTACTGAGCTTTGGAAAGCATCTCGGATGGAAATGCCAGGCAGTTGTTTTGCACTTGTTAGCAGCTTTTATCCGGAAGCTTTAATAACATCACTGCAAAGTGTTGTTTAACAACTGGCTTCTTTGACAACCATAGCTCTATTGGTAATGAGGGAGCTTATCTTACGAAAGTGCTGCAAAGAAATCAAGGAAAGGGGGGCCATGGGTAAATTGCTTTAGTACAACTTTTGTTTAATAGAGGGCTGAGTTTGTACAACGGATGAATTAGCGGATGAGGTTCCCCCTTACTTCTCCAGTAATTCTTTGGAGAGGGTCTTGACTATGTTTGTCCAAAAAAGAGTCCATTCTCCTTTCCGTAAGTTTTGCACGCTAATGACAGAGATGAGTAAAGAAAAATAGCCCATCCAGCTGCAGGTTTTCTAATGCAGCGATTAGGTTCCAGGCAAGCAAATGTTGGAGAGAAAAAAGTGCTCTCCAGCAATGGTAATTAAGGGAAGAGCACCACATACCTGTAGCGATATGTCAGTATTTTGAAATAATGTTGCATCATGTTTTACCTGAAACTTCATTAATGATAGCATAGATGGCTTCTTTATCTTGCCAGCATCTGCCCTGTTACTGGTTGAGACGAAGGGCCAGGCATGTGGAGTAATTCTGTTGAAATAGTTGTTTTTGTGTTTTATGCAACTGACAACCAAATCTGGCCTCTGGAATTTACAATCAACCAACCAAATTAGCTTTGAGCTCACTGTGGGGTTTGTTCTCCTGTAACGCAACAAAGGCGAGCTGCTAAAGGCAGCCTACAGTAAAACTGCCTTACGTTCAACTGAGTGTCCATCAATACTGAAACATCTCTCGTGCTCTAGTTCAGGGTCACATTTCATCTCTTTTTGTTGCTCAGCATTGGAGGGAGCGGAGACTCTGGGCCAGGGGCCTCCAACTTGTCATCTGTTGACTCGTGACCATGGGTGGCCTGTTCCTAAGCAGGTTGTAATACGGGAGGTAAAGATAATTAAGGAAAAGCTTGTTATTGGTGGACTGACCTTCTCCCTGTAGGACCCCTGCCTTCCATCAGAAAATGGAAAAAGGTTAAAAATGGCTGCTCTGCGTCCATATTGCTTGTCCAAGGAGCAGCATTTGAATGCTGGAATTGGTGCCTCGCTCAAATTCAGTTGTCATGCAGTTGGTTTGAGTGCCCAGATATCCACCAAATATCTTCCTCTCCCACACAGATGAGAAGAGTGCCAAGGCAGATGATGCTTCACCCCAGAGCAGTGACAATGTGTGCTGTTTTATGTACCAATGCCTTACGGCTTCCAGAGTATTAAAAGAAACCAGGGGAAACTGATGCGTCCTGCAAAATGCTGAGCGAGCGTGGAAGCGTGTTTTTACAATTGCCAGAAAATGAATAGTGCCAAAGTCCACTGAGAGGTTTCACATCGGTGGCAGGACTTCTGCTGGGTTTTACCCAGTCCCGTCTGCTGTGTGGTACCAGCTGGGGAAATCCTTCAGGTGGCATTAGGGTTGTTGATTCCAGTCTGCTCTCTCTTGGTCATATGCTTGGAGCTGGTCCCTAACCGGTGATGTTGCACCACTTCACCGCCTGAGTCATGGATATATTTAATGCAAATTCTGTAGGTGGCAGGCGGCCCATTGTTTAAAGAAACAGTTTCCTCCCTCACACAGCCACCTGAAACAAGCTCATGTGAGACTTGATTTTATCAGCCCTCAGCTTGTCTTTTGTTAGCCAGCGTTGTGTTCTTGCTAGGTGTTTCGATAGGTTTTTTTCAGAAGAACTTGATCTGTGCAGGTTGTGGGTCCAGGCTGGGACAAAAGGAAGCTTCACCTTTTCTGCGCAGCCTGTCCACGGATGGAGTGAATGGAGAAAAATAAAAGACTGATGAGCAGTACTGGGTCTGCCTCCCTGGCGAGTTGAGTGGGCACAAGGGAAGACGTAAAATGCATTGCATTGGAGCAAAACGTGCCTTTTACCTTTGCTTGTGATGCAAATATTAAAAAAGGTTTAGATGTTGTGCTTTGCTCATGAATTTCTGTGCACCCGCAGCCTACGTCAAACTTGTGTCTTTCCCTGTCATGACACACGAATGCTCAGAAGCATGAAATTCTCTCATTTTCCCCTCCTGAGGGGATATTCTTTTTAGCCCGTGCTAGCAGCCCTCCTTCCCTAACAGCCATTTCTGCTTTCTGCTGTTGAGGCTGTTGTTGCCTTTGCTCTTACAACAGCCCCTTCCAGCTCTGTCCCGGTGCTTCCATCCCTCCTGAGCCGTCCCCACTTGGAGCTGTGGGGAGACGGTTTAGACTGGGCCAAACAAGTCTCCCCTTTCCTTCAATCTGTCTCATCTATGTCATATTCTTTAAACATTTAGGTGTTTCTTTTTCAGCATTTAAAAGTATGTAATTTAAAACACTTTAATGTAAGAAATTTTAATTGAAGTATCTCTTAAAAAGCTTTCGTTCTCATTTTGTTTTGGTCGCTGCTGTCTCTTGGGTTACCTCTCTGGGGTATTGCTTGAAGTCCTCTTGTCTGTCTGTCCTCTTCTGGGTGTTGGTGACTCCTTTGGGTGCTCCTTCTCAATTACGTAGTGCTTGCAGTCAAGGGAATATGGCACAAGCGGTGCACTTGTTCCCTTAGCTTGCCTCCCGAGCCTTCGCTGCGTTTGGAGCACGGAGACCAGCAGTTCAGGGCTGTGTAGCTGCAGAGGAGGTAAAGCCATTTGCAGGATTCGATGTTTGCTTCCTGGAGGCAGCAGTGAAAGTTCAGATTTACATCACTTCTGTGATGACATAATCATTACAGGAGGCAGACTGTACCTCTCATCCTGTTTCTAGTGTGACATTAATGACAGTGTTGAAGTTCGCTATTTTTCTCGAGCAAATACACGATGTGTTTGCTAGACTGTCCACAGGCACCCAGGATGTTACCTCGTCAGAGAAGGTGACAGTATTTTGGACTCTGACTGTGACCTTGCAAAGTTCAGAGGGGGACAGGAAAAATCAGGGTCTCTAGAGTAAATGGTATGGGCTGTCCCGAAGCTGTCCCTGTCAGGCCCTGTCCCTCTCTGAAGAGGTACATGGGTTGTTAGTATTTATAAGCATGCACTTTCTTGTTCAAACTGAAGCCCTTGCAGTTTTCTAGGAGTCCAGGCTTGAAATCCAACCTATGGGTTCTTCTAATGCTTAGCTTGTAACAGCAAGAAGAGTAGCTGGAGATGTGTTTGTGATTTACAGATGTGCTTTTGGAATTTCAGGTTAATGCTACCAGCCGTAATAGGCAAAATACTTTGCACACACTATACTCAATTAAATATACAGATACTCTTTTTTTAATCAAGACCAGCTATTTTCATTGATGCCAAGTACTCCTGTTGCACGTGTGCCAGTGGCTGTGCATGAGCAGATGTAGTAGAGGGTCAGGTTTAGACATTATTAATATAATAATATATATAAGAAATATAAATAATAATACAATAATATTATAATAATAAACAGTAATATAACATTAATATAATGTAATTTCACTGCCAGCAACGCTCTCAGGGTGCTGTGGTGGCATCTGACATTGCTGTGCTCTATCTTGTCACCTCACTGTTTTGCACTTTTGCACACTTTTGGATGTGTTCAGAAGTGGTTTTCCTTTCTCCTGTAGCTGATCGCATGACAGTCCCCTCTCTACTTAGGTGTCTGGTAGCACCAAAGTCTTGCCCTCCAATAAACAATAAACTCCTCCTTCGTGGTTCAAATGTGTAATTTAGATTATTCTGAACACTCCTATGTGCTAAGGGATATCCAACAAGTACGTATACTGCTTTATTCCCTCTGATGTCCCTAATATTTTTGAGATCTTTCTGTATTATTATTCTTCCCTACTAAATAGAAGGAGCGATTTCCTTTTTAATTTTGGCTCTAAACCCCATTGAGATAATGATATTTCCAAGATACTTAAATCTAAGCTGTCCTAGCCACCAAGCTTTGGGATACCCATGCGGTACGCTGTACAATGCCTAACATATGCTTAGCTTGTGCATTTTAGCCATATGACAGTGTTCTTAGCCAAGTCAATTTTCTGTTCATTTTTTTAATTACCATTCTGTGAGACACTGTTTCATGTGTTGTACTGAATTTCCAAGTGTCTGGTCTCTGTTACAGTGCTGTTCTCATCTGTTAAATAGGCAATTTCTTTGGGTAACAACACCAGAAATAAAATGATTTGAGTTTGGCTAAGGCAGCAGGATTCTTGACAGCGGTGCGCCTTGGTTTGGCCCATATCTCCCGAAGGGTGAATGAAACTACTTACACGTCGCACTTAATTTACGGTGCTAGTGGTCTTGTGCGGAGTGGTAGGGGGGAAGAGGGAGTGCCCTCGCAAGGCACGGGAAAATGAATGCGTTGTCTCTACTGCAACCCACAGGCAGAGACAGTGGCTGCAGTCTGCTCGCACCCTTCTGAAAGAGGTTGGGCTGCCTTGCTGCGGCCCCCGTCGCCCTTCTCCTGAGGGTTTCTACCGCACCACCATGGCTGGGGACAACGTGCTTTTCTCAGCAGGTCTGCGGCGGGTCAGCATGCCCAGCCTGTATTGGAAAAGTCAGTTTTTACATCAGCCAACCGCACTGGCTGACCTTTGTAGGCTCTTCCCTCCTTTCTCCTGGGACATGGTAGAAGCCCCAATCTCCTTGCCCTGGTACGATGCCAGGCCAATGAGTGCAAGCTTGGTACTTTCACTGCAGCATGAACTTTTCTTTACATTTCCTACTCTTTTCCTGCCCCAGCTTTGTCCACGTCACTCTGGGTGTATGAATTCAGTTCCTCTGAGGAAGCCCTCCAGGAGTGGTGGCCATCAGGGCTGCAGTACTGGCTCTTCAGTGACTTCATTCCCATGTGCTGCCAATAGGAGTTTATATTATTCACTATAAACTTACTTCTGTAATTTAAACAACTAGACTTTCCTCTCCTGTTTATTAAACATCGTGAACAGCTGTGGGGTAAGCTTCTGCTTTCTGCTAACCAGTGTCAGTGTTGTTTTGGCTTCCCCTCTTTTTCCCCGTGGAGCTCATTCTTGGCAAAATTTCGGGTGGCAAAGTAGGGGATCTGGCTAAGGGGATGTCAGGAGACACTTAACTGGAGTGCCTCCTTGGCGGTCACAAACTGGAGGAGATAAGTCTGATACCTGAGTAGGTTTTATTGTTATAACTTTGCTTGATTTTCCTTTCGTTTGGTAAGAAAATGTCCATATTCCTTTTGGAAACCTTGGGGTTTTTTCCCCGCACACTTTATTTTTGGCATTACTCGTTTGAGAGATGTTTTATGGTGTACCTCTCTACCATTTCTTTTGTCTTTTCCTGCTCCTTCTCCAAAACTGTTCTTAAAAATGCAAGGGAAAAAACTCGGCCCTCTCTTTCCTACTCCTTGAAGTAATCATTTCATGTGTTGCACAATGTTTTTAATTAAACCCCTTATTTATATGATTTTTATAATAGCCGTGGGTTCTCCCCACTCTGGGTGCACTAATCTAGCCCGATTGTA
Source organism: Chroicocephalus ridibundus (assembly GCF_963924245.1). Taxonomy (NCBI): domain Eukaryota; kingdom Metazoa; phylum Chordata; class Aves; order Charadriiformes; family Laridae; genus Chroicocephalus; species Chroicocephalus ridibundus. Next base: position 10,407,456 of record NC_086289.1, on the reverse strand, counting down.
AATTACAGTCCTTGCACATTAAAATAAATTGCAGTGACACCGGGCCTTGGCAGCACTGCTGGCGGCTCTCCTGAGCCCACTGGCCCAACGAAGCCCAACTTCGTTGCATGTTGAAAACATCTCTGCTATCTATTTGCTGGGTTTCCAGGATATCTGGCGGGATTGCTCTGTAAGGAGGAGCCCTCCTCCGGTAGTTTATGTGGGGGAAGTTTTCTTAACGGGGTTTTGGAAGAGGTGGAACAAGAGAGCAGTAATTATTCTGTAGTGTTTGATCATCGTTACGCAAACTTCTTTGGGAAGCAGGGCGGGAAGAAGGAGGTGGTGCTGTTGTTTGAGGAGATGGATCTCTCTGATTTTCATATTGAGTAGCAGCTGCCTGTTGGAGAATGGAGGAGGATGGAGTGCCACCAAAAAAAGAGGAGAGCGTACCCAGACCAGGCAAGCTGCAGTTAGGGCCATAGTTCAGCTGGGTGCTGAAAGCATGTTTCTGATGCAAGGGGTGAGATCCCTGTTCACGTGCTTAAATAGCTCACTGAATTTGGATGTAAATACCACCCTTGGAGAAGCCCTGCAGGCTGAAAATACAACATATAAAGTACTGTCAGATCGGTGCATCCAACGCTGCCTTCCCCTTTCCCCGCGCCGTGTAGTATTACACCTACTTTAAACAGGCATCTTCTGTAGCTTAGTGGTTCGCAAAGGGTATTCATCAAAAAAATTACTACAACTGCATAAATAATAATGATATAAAGGCTAATAGTTTCTCATGCTGGGAAGGTTTGTAGTGCTCAGTGTAATATGCACAAACAGTGTTTTACTAGCCTGATCCTTGCGGTGAAGGCCGGTTCTACGTGAATTTTTGAAAAAGATCATCTGAAGTCATTACATTTGCAGATTTTCCCCACCACCTGTTTTCATGTCTGTAAATATGTAAGACAGGACGCTCATTCTTTGTTCTGAAGGCACATTAAGATCAATGCCCTTGAGCATGCACCCTCTTCTGACTGTCTAAAAATTTGTTAAAGGTATAGATCTTGATTACATTCTCTTAATCCAAGCCTTTTCTTTTAACCCAGCTCTTAAAAGGAAGCGTACATGACAGTACATCACACAATATCTCAGCCCTTTCCTGACATTTCTGTGGAAGTAAATGAAAGGTGTAAATTAAAAAAAGCAAGTGTTTGTGTCTCACTTTAACCTTCTGTTATGTTAAATGGCTTTATTGAAGAGTGCCGGCAGTGTTCTCAAAAACTTGGGAAAATCCACTGTGAGCAATGCAATTAGTTGCCTTGGGAGCTGAGCATGGAGTTCATGATGTTTGATGTGAAAATTACACGGACACATCTAATTGGGTGTATTTGCACCACACAGGATACCGCATAAAGAGGTGAACTCTCTTCCCCCATTCCTTGCTTGTTTTCTTCTTTAGTTGAAGTGTTTACCTTGAACTCTTCCCAGTTGAGATGCGATTTATCTAGGCACGCGGCTCAATGAGTGGGTTCCCCTGTGCCGGTTCTGGAGAGCTGGGGGGAAGAGAGGAAGGGATGGCACTATGAGCGTGGAAGGATGAGGGAAGATGAACTTCAAGCTACCTCATGCTTCCCATTATCATTCCTGAGTTGTGACTTGCAGTGCCTATCCCAGCCCTAGAGCTCTACTCTTTCTGCAGGAGTCAATGGCTAATTTCGAGAGTCCCCGGCCGCAGAATCCATTACTCATAATTTCTTTTAGTGGTTAAGTTTTGCAACATAAACATATGAGGATGTTTTCTGCTGTCACAGTGGTCGCCAGTGTCCATCATCTTCCAAGCCTTTTCTGATTCCTTGCTTTAATGTTTCTTGTTAATGGTCCTCAAAATTAAAGAAAAAATGTTCTGTAAATTAGCAGCTGATACCAGCTTGTGTTGTGTATGCACGTCTTAGGGTATCATTCCCACGCTAAGAGACCTGCTAAAAAAAACAGAAACCCAGCTCTCTCTTCTCAGTATTAAACCTTGTATCATCTGTTTGTGCATGTGGATATAGCCGTCTCCTACCTCCTTCCCCCTTTAAGCCTCCAGAAACTTGAATTATGTGTTGATCTTTAAACAATTTGGTTTCATTTTTCTTTCCTTGCAAATATAACATGCCTGATGAGCGCAGCTGAACTGTGAGCGCATTTTAAATATTCCATGTTTTTGAACAGCACTAAAGACTAAAAGTAAAACATTTTCCAGTAATTTAGTACTCTCTTCAGTGTAGTTATTCAATTATTAGACCACAAAGGCATTCTGCAGTTTGATGTTATTAAGAAATGTATTAGCAGAAAATACTCTATTATCATCTAATGCTAATAATCAGCTGGTAGGAATTAGAAGAGACGATGCGTAATTGGAATTCTTGTGGCTAATAAGATGTGAATTATAAAAACGTTTCCAGGAGAGAAATCTAGGTACTATTATAAGAATCTGCTATTTGCATTTTAAAACATTAGTAGGCACAGCGATGAGATCAGATTGATTTGCTTAAAATACCAACGAGGCACAATAATGGAGATTACTGAATAGCACTTTGATCCTGGAGCAACATCACTGTCTTGCACCCTTCTTTCATGATTTGCTGTTCTGCCGTGGGATGCCTTTTCCCGACCTCTGCCGTAGCTTGTTTTTATTGGTGCAGCAGGGAAATATGTACTGAAATGATAATTCAGGCCACCAGTTTTCTAATGGGTACCCTTCTCCTGGCGATGGCTGACATGACGTACCAGAGAAGAGTGTACAGCCAGTCTCTCCTTTCTAGCAAAGGAATAGATACCACAAGCATTTAAGGATGCGTATAACGTCGTCTTAAATGCAAGTCTTGCAGATAAGAACCCGGTTGTGTCTGTCTGCCTGCACGTGTGTCTGTTGTGTGTGAGGTGCCACCAGTGGGGACTGTCTTTTCCTGAGCCACTTGCAAATAGATTACACCATAAAATTGTTGTCTTGGATTGCCCTTTTACCGCTGGATTCTGCGGAACTGTAAGTGTCGTTAATGGTTGTAATATTATCCACCCACAGGTTTTTGTCTTTGACCCCTGCATCAGTGAATTCCACAGGTTGATTGCTTGCCATTTACAGTAAGGGGAGGGAGAGATATGGGTTTGTCCTCCTTACGGGCCACTTCCCTGTTTCTAGCCTAAATTTGACCTTTAGAAGCCTACTCATACTCAAACTTGATAAATGTGATTTGTTTCTGGAAGCTGAGAGTGTTCAAATGAGGCCAAATGTGGAAGGCTGTGAGAGGGTAACGCGTAATGAGGCAGTCTTGCTTTCCCAGCACACGCTGGCTCTGCAAAACTGAGAAACATTCCCCTAAATTCTTAAATGGGTTTTAATCTGTTGCTCTTGGCAGGGACTTGGTGCCTTTGGGTTGGTGAGTTTGCTAGAGAGAGCAGGCAATGTTAGAAGCGGTTTCTTTGAGTGTTATGGGCTCCCTGTAGAGGTGGTTGGAAGTTCACCGCGTGAGGAGCCGCGTGGACGCAGCATGGTAGTGCAGGAGAAGTGAAGGCAGGACCCAGGTAAGGTTTAGTGACTTGCGGAGAAGGACAATGGCAAGAACCCAATGAAGGGTATTGCCCAGGTGGGGACGGAGGTAAGGACGTCCTGAGAGCCCGTAGGGAGCTTGCCAGGAGTCCCCTGTGTGCCCACAGCAGATGGTTTAAAATGCTGGAAACTGCAACAGATCTGCTCTAGGCAAAAAAAAAGGAAAGCCAAGTGAGAAGACAAGAGGCGAGCAGAGGAGCAATCTCCATATTTGTGCAGTTCACAAGGTTTTCTGGGACTTGGTAATCTCTTGAGAATCCAGTTAAATTCCCAGCCAAGCAAGCAGTGATTAATTTTTCTGCAATTGAAGGTGTATATCTTGATTATCACCTTTTACTTAATTACCAGATAGTTAATTTTAGTTGCATAGTTGTCTCAGATCCTAGGAGCAATCTAACTGGAGGATGCTGTAGCTTCATGAGCGTTTAAACTAACCTAGACAGCGGTGTTGTTGGAAGAGCTCTTGCCCTCTGTCTTGTGCTTGGGTATATGTGAAGCAAATTGGAGAACTGGGCTGTTGAAACACTTTTTCCATTTTTTTTTTTTCTTTTTAACATGCACACACCCCACCCTCCCACCCCTAATTAATTTGAACCCTACATCGGCTCCTCTCTCCAGATCTCCATAAGGCAGATCAGATTTTGCTGACAGGGGGACACAGGAATAAGTGGGAAAAGGTGGGACTAGGATGTTATTGTAGGTTCACAATGGCATTAAATAGGAGAAACAATCTAGTTTTTTTTTCCTTTGTCATGGTATGTAATGTTTGTATTTTAAGAGGCTGCAATATTCACCAGTATAAGAGGAATTGAAAAGTGCTCCCTACTTTCAAAAGCAAATTCTTTCTGGCCGGTTTTAACAATATTTTTCCAAAGGCACGTGAACTTTTAGAAGGAGATGCATCCAAATCTACTGGACAGTGTACTTGTTATTTTTGAAAATGTGGGAAAACTTGTAACCTTTCCCTTCTGCTTGAAAAGAAGAAATCTTCTGTGAACCAGACCCTGCTGAAAACTTGTGCAGAAGTATAGCGAAGGGTTTCGGATCACTACTTGCATGCTCAAGAGCCAAAACTGATGGAAGAAGAAGGGATTGTACTCGTGCATCAAAGGAAAGGTAGGAGGACACCCAGTAGAAAACTTGTGTAATGATAGAACGGTGGTGACTGTTGTGGGGAGGGCTGTTGTTTCGTCAAGTCATGCCGGAATATGTATTTTTGGTTTGTCAGTGTTAGATTTTTTTATTTTTCTTTTTAAAGAAAAGACAGCAGAGCTGTTTTAAACAAATATTGAGTATGTGCAGAAGGAACAGGCGATTTCTTAAGAAACCTGGTGAGTGAACTCCAGGCCCCTTCAGAGACATCCCTTCCTGTGTCTTTCTCCCCTGTCCTCTTCCCCTGCCTCACCTCCCACCTCCCAGGGAGAAAATTCAGATGCTTTTGCCCAGAAGTGAAAGAATATATTTCACTCACGGGATCAGGAGAACAATTTCCTCTCCCCTCCAGCACCCTGGGCTCCAGTGCTTTGGGTGCAGAATTTTGGTTGTTCCTCTCCTCCCCCGCCCCCCCCCAATTGTTTTTTGCTTTGCAATAATTATTCTTTTTAATACATTTTTAATAAACAAGATTCGTTTGAGGAGATCTTGAAATGCTGCAGCAGACAGCAGACAGAATGCCTAGTCCTAAAACACTTCCTCTTGTCATGTAGATAGTTTTATCAGATGAAAGAAATGTTGCTTTTGGCATTGTGTATTTTGTCATTGCACATGTGTGCATACACACCCATACACGGTAATGCCCGTTCTAGGCAGGACAATGGGAATGTAGCAGCATTGAAATAAAAAAAAACCAAAAAACAATAACGTGGCTTTTTAACCCCCTCTTTTTTTTTTTTGGCTGAAGTTTTATATGCAGATCTCTTTCTGTGCAGCATAATATTCTATTTGAAGTGGAACTTAGCTCTTAGTTAACACTGAAAGTGATAAGTTGTCTAAAGCCCTGTTTAGACAGACAGAGCTTATTTGGCATCTGCATTAAGCTGTTTGACAAAATGTTTCGAATGTAATTAGTTCACATCAAAGGTACACCACCTTCGGTGGCGCGTAAGATGGATGAGAACTAAAGATACTGAGATCAGCATGACCTGACTGAAGGCCTTGCAATTTAAGGTTTTTCCTGTTTATTACATTTTATGTTTAAAAAAAAAAAAAAAAGAAAAGAAAAGGGAAAAAAAAGAGAACACTCTAGCACAGGATTTTTTCAAATTTCTTTTCTGTAATAATTTTCAAAGCTCTTCCTGTGTCTCGTTTGTACAAGCTCTTCAGTAGTCGTGTTCTTCTCAGTGGCCTCTGAGAAATACCAGGGTTTTTTTGTTTTGTTTTGTTTTTTTGAGTGTGGCAAAACAGAAGTGCAGAAATATGTTGTGTTTAAAGCTTTATTTTAAAGTATATCTATGAGTATAGGTTCATTAAAAAAAAAAAAAGGGCTGCATTTCCATATAATGTTGTCAGTGACATTTTGGATCCATATTTGCCCAGTTTACATGTTGCAGTTTTTAGGGTTTTGGCCTTGTACTGTTGGGTCTGTAAAAAAAAAAAATAACCTGAGATCTGAAAGATTGAGCTGAATTCTTCCTCATTCTTGCGCTGGTATCACTGAACACTGCAACTAGGGCGGCAAAGAGGGGAAATATGATAGTACCTATGTTAAGATATATTTCTTTTTCCTTTATAATATCCCGACATTACTTTTGTTTCTTTAGCGCCTTAGTGCATATTTTATATCTAATTCTACTTGGGGCTTCATCTGTATCAACATTGATAGCGAAATAAGAAGTATTTCCTACTCTACCAGCCAGTATTCAACACTTCTGTTTAATAACGGGGGAATTGGAGAAGGATTGCTTCCTGAACTTGCTTTCTGTACTCGAGTGGCGATGGTGGTATCGGCAAGAGTTAAATGCTGTGAGCATGTAGGCCAGGTTTTTCAAAATGAGAAGTGATGCTGGACACCCAACTTGGGAAGCTCGGTAGAAAAGAAGCGTTGAGCGCTTTCTGCAGCTAAACTGCGGTTAATCCCGGTTTAGGTTTATGGATTACCAAGAGTTAATAAAGTGCCACGCATCAGCTGAGGTGCAAGAGCTCAGATGGTGCTTGGTAACTCCTCAGCAGCAATCATTTCAATTGTGTATATAAGCCCTTTATTTTAAGGTTGGTACTTCAAAGTACTTATTGCGGCCATCGTGGTGTGAAGATGCTCCAAATAAGTTGTTAAGTACACATAATAGGAAACCTATGTGTTGAAAAAGACAGAGTTGTTATGTCAGTTCTTTTTCTGGATCATACTGCTCTTTTAAAAGCATAATGATTCACGGAAGGTGGGAGAAGACTTTGCCAGAGCTCCATGTAGCATTTGGCATTTTTCCTGAGCAAGAAGTTTCTTTATGTGGTTTACTATGTATAATAAACGCTTAATTAGTATGATTTGGGGACTGATAAGTTAAATGGTGAGGAACAAGTGGTAGCAAAGCTCTATTTAAGCTGTTCAAAAGAAAATAAAAGAAAGGATTTCTCTAGTGCTACTGAGAGGTGGTCTTCCCCTCCTTCCTGTAAAATTAGCTTCTCTCTTAGCATGACTCCAAGCGTATTGATCCTACTGTAGATCATTCATAAAACCAACAGCATTTTGGAAACGTAGTATTTAAAAGTTAAAATATTTGTTCCATGCAGAGATGATGGATGATTAAGGTTTGGTGTTTTAGGCTCTGTTTGGTTATCTAATCAATGATAAAACACTTTCGTTTTCGAACTTCTAATGAGCTTGGAGATGCTGGATTTTGAAATCTCTCCCTAGCTGATGTCTGGGTTTGCTTTTTTTTTTTTGCCAAATCAGAACCTCAAAAACATAAGTGAACATATTTGTGGGGTTTTTATTAAAAAAAAATAAAATACATAAAGTAAGTGTTAGTGGCACATTGGGTCTGGGAAAGAAGCTGTTTAAGGCTTATGAGAGACTCAGAAACTTCAAGAGGGAATATGCCGACACAGGTGGGATGGACAAAGTAACCGAGGGCTCGCATCATCCTCAGCAGGTACATGTTGGTGTGGGCACGCATGCTTTGCCTGGCTCCATATATGCTTACGGTTATGTCTGCAAGATTATAGTTGTATATCCATTTGTATATGAAAGATAATCCCACTAATGCTGAATAGAAGATTAAGCCCATTTGTGTTTTTTCTTTTCCTTTCAAAGCCTCTTTCCACATCCACACATGCACACACTCCTGTCTTTGACATCTTTCCCCAAACTCCTCCTACATAATTTTCTGCAGAAACTGGGAGCACAAATAAATGCCCATTTTAATCCCCTTCTTACCAGGTAAGTGAGAGAAACAATGGGAGGTTTTATAGCCAGCCCTTCGCCCCTGTGGGTAGGAAATGAGTCATTGCTGTGATGAAGAAAATTGAGGGACCTCAGCCATAAATTCATGCTAATCTCCCGTTGTCAGTCGCTTGGGCATGGTTAGTGACTCAGCATTATGTTTGCAAACGGGGTACCATGCCCTTGGTGGCCTGTCAGATGTCGAATTGCTCCTCTCCATGTTCAAAGGTCTCTGGGTGTATGGGAGGGATGGGCTTCCTTCCCGGAGTGCGGAGCCTGTGCCCAGCCCCATTCCCAGTCCCACCATCCACGTCACCAGTATGTGTGCTCCTGTTCCCGCTTGCCATGGAGACCCACCACTGCCTGGGTCGTTCCTCAGGTCTTGAGGACACCCAACCCATGGTACGCAAGTGGGCAGGGCCACTCACTATCTTCTGCTCTTTGGGGACATCTTTCTTCAACTGCCCTTCTTCTCTTCTGAACATCTGCTCTGCATTTTGCAAAAAAGGTTAACACAAAAAAAAAAAAGAAAAAAAAAAAAAGAAAAAGTGTTTGTTAGTGTCTAGGGAAGGGAGTTGTTTCAGAAGTTCCCCTCCACCCATACATACATGCATAAAAACAAATAAATACTATACATATCCACAGACATATCTGCATATGTGTGTGTATATATATATGTATATGTACAGCTTTCCATGCTAATGTTCCACAGGCTGTCTGGTGAGGATTTGAAAGGCAGCATACCCACCCAGAGCGTGTTGGCATTGAGTCTTGGACAGCATTTCTCTGTACATCAGCTCAAGCCCATAATTCACCGAGGGAATTATGGTGGTGATTCACCGAGCCGCGTTATTTTTTGGGTGTCTGTGAACATTATGAATATCTGGGCTTGAACTCCTATCCAACAGCGCCCATTAAGAATTAACGCTGCCTCTTCATTTGCGAACTTTTGCTCCAAACTCGCCAGCCTTAGAAAGGATCTGTGCCTGTGCACAGGTGGACAGGAGCGTTGCGTGACCATTAAGGTTTATGGTATCTGGGCTCTTGCCTGCGGTCAGGGTAGAGGCCTGAAAGAGCAGCAGCGTTCAGGGTCCCTCCTTGGGATTTCCATAGCGGGAGAGCTAATGCCTTCTAAACCTCTTATAAGTCTAAACATGACTTCTGCTGACAGGGAATGAGCATCCCATAGCTTTGAGTCTAGTCATCAACATTTTGTCTGTGCTGACTGGGAAGGGACTGGTTTTGCCATAAATTCGCAAGACAATAACAGAAGAACTCCTGTCCTTGCCATCTGTAACAAAGCAGAATAAAATATTCAAAACTCCGAGTTCTGCTTGCAGCGCCGAGGCAAGTCACATGCAGTCAGCTGGTGTGTCTTCTGTTTATTTCCATGCGGAATAAAAAATAGTTTATAAATTGTAACTTCTCCACGTTCTGGCTACTAGGTCTAAACACAAGTATGTCAGGCTTTTTCTGCAAATAGCAATCTCCTAGGATGTGAAACATTGTTAATTTATCTTAAATAATTCAATAGAATGTCAATATTCCACAACTCCCTCTACTTAGAGTGACAGGTCTGTTCAAATTAGTAGCCCTGAAGAATAAAGAATATTCAGGACATGCTTTTATCTCAGGAAAGACAGAACTCGGTGCAGCTGCATAAGTTTTTAAAGTAGCAGTGTGAACACCAGCCTGCTACCTGGATGACAAGTAATTCAAGCACAAATGTTGTCGCTTTTAGAAAAGAGACGGTATATACATTTTGTACCCAATTAGTAATCACTGCGAGTTCTTTGTGTGTGCATTATATTCTGTATTTCACATATGCATGCAGGATACACAACATAATGTGGGAGTGGATTCTGTGAAATGCTGTTTCATATTTGCACACTAATTTATTCTATCAAAACCAGAAGTTTTTTTAAGACCAGTCATGTGATGAGTTGAGGCAGTCAGACTTGTTGCTCAGTGTATTTTCTCTGTGACAAGCCAGAGATCTGTTAATTGGTAAAAATAGCCCTGACACCATGCTCCGAGCTGCCGGGGAAGAACTAGCGTTCCCTTTTCCAGGTTATGATCACCATAATTAGAGCAACAATCATAGAAGTTAAAGTGGGGTAAGACTCTCCATTTTCCTTTTCATTATTCTGACAAAACAGGATTCCTTGCTGTGGTGTATTTTTATCTGTATTATCAAATCTATTTTTACATTTCTGAAGAAATAGAGGTGAGAGTGTCCAAAAATTCCTATGGAAAACTATTGCGGAATAAGGATATTTTCTTGATACTTTAAACTTTTTACTTAAATCTGGCCCTGTGATCTCCTGTTGCCTGGCGTAACCCCTCTCCATTCAGGTGCTCACATCCTTTTGATATTTGCAAGGATGAATTGATTAATTTGGGCGCAGGAAGGAGGCAAGGCAGGGCTGCCCTTTGTTTAACCCAGTGGTGCCAGCTAGTCTGGGTCAGAAGCGTGACTAAACTCCAGCTGAGACATTTCTGTGGCTGATCAAGATGTTAGGGCAACACCCAGAAAAATAGCCCAGGCTAGCTTGGCAGTGTTGTCTTAAGACTTAAAGCGTACATGCTCTTTTCATCTCAAACCTGTAAACTTGCCCACTCTGCAGTGGGGAGTCAGGCTAATGGACCCTCCTCCTCCGTAGCCTTGTAAGACCTTCCTCTGAACATGCTGATGTGCTTGGCCTGGCAGACGGATTTGCCCACGGTTCCTGGGAAGGTGGCAGGGAAAGTGGCCGTACGGGAGCACACGTAGCCCTTCCCCTCCAAGAAGATCCCATGCGGGCACCCATGCGTTTGTGTTCCTTGCAGACGTATAGGTCAGTTTAAAGGGATTATCTGGTACCAGCATGCAGTAATTAAGTGATAACTTCAGTTTCTCTTGCCTGGCCAACGTGTGTAAGCCCAGGGTAACTCATTTCTGAAGGCAAACCCAGACCTCCGCATATACTATTCTGTCCTGGCTGTCGGGAAGGATCTTGTGGATGGCTTGTACAGCCTGCTCAGTACTTTGGAGCATTCTGGTTTGGGCTTTCTGGAAAGGAAGGAGGCAACAGATTTGCTGCTGTTACAGTTGTCTGGGAAGAGCTGGTTCATTTTCAAAAATCTCCTTCTCCAAGCTCAAGACTGGTCCATCTCAACAAGCAAGAAGTCAAACAAAGGTGGCAGGAGGCCTCAATAGATGAACAAGGAGCTGCTGACTAAAGTCCACCATGAAAAGGAAGAATACAAGCAGAGGAAGCAGGGACAGATGACCCAGGAGGAGTATAAAGAGGCACTGTCCAAGCATGCAGGGATGGGATTAGCAAAACCAAAGCCAATCTGGAGTTGAATCTCATGAGCGATGTGAAGAGTGACAGTAAAGGCCTTCTACAGGTACATCATGAGTAGAAGGAAGATAAGGAAAATGTGGGCCTGCTGCTGAGAGGAGCAGGGGACATGGTGACAAAGGACATTGAAGAGGCCTAAGTATTCAGTGCCTACTTTGCCTCTGTCTTTACTGGTAAAATTTGCCTTTAGACTTCCAAGACCAGTGGGAAAGTCCAGAGCAAGGAAGACACCGTGGTGGAGGAGGACCAGGTTAGAGAACGTGGAACCCAGTGGGATGCATTCATGAGTGCTGAGGGAGCTTGTCATTGCGCAGAGACTCTTGTTAATCTTTGAAAGGCTATGGCAATCAGGGGAGGTTCCTGAGGACTGGAAGACAGCGTCATTCTTGTCTTCAGGAAGGGGAAGGAGGAGGATCTGGGGAACTACAGACTGTTCAGACTCACTTCAATCCCTGGGCAAGCAATGGAACCACTAATCCCAGAAACCATTTCTAAACACGTTAAGGACAAGAATGTGACTGTGTGTAGTCAGCATACATTTACAAAGGATAAATCACACTTAACCAATCTGTTGGCCTTCTGTGATGAGTTGACTGGCTTAATGGGTAAGGGGAGAGCAGTGGATGTTCCTTCTCTTTACCTTGGTATGGATTTTGACACTGTTTCCCATAACATCCTCAGGCAAACTGATCAAGCATGGGCTAGATAGGTGGATAGTGATATGGAGAGAAACTAGCAGATCTATTGGGTTGAAAGGGTTATGGTCAGTGGCACAAGGTCCAGCTAGAAGCTAGTTACTAGTGATAAACCCCAGGGGGTAGTGCTGAGTCCAGTAGTGTTTAACATCTTCATTAAGGACCTAGATAATGAGGCGCAGTGCACGTGCAGTGGGCTTGGAGATGATACAGAACTGGGAGAAGTGGCTGATACTCCAGGTGGGCCAACGGGCCAACAGGGATCTCACAAAATTCAAGAAAATAAAACGTGAAGTTCCGCTTCTGGCGAGCAATCAACCCCACGCACCAGAGCAAGCCGGAGCTCTTGTGGCAAAAAAGGCCAGTGGTATCTTGGGCTGTGTTAGAGCGTTGCCAGCAGATTGACAGAGGTGGTCGTTTTCCTCCACTAAGCCCTGGTGACATCTAGAGTCCAGTGCTGGGCTCTCCAATATGAGAGAGGCATGGACTTAATGAAGCAAGTCCAGCAAAGGTCCTTGAAGGTGATTAAGGGACTGGAGCGTCTTAAATGTGAGGGAAGGGTGAGAGAGCTGGGACTGTTCATCCCAGAGAAGAGAGGGTCCAGAGGGATCTTATCAATATATATAAATACCTGATGGGGGGAGTAAAAAAAAAAAATGGAGCCGGGCTGTTCTCAGTGATGCCCAGCGATGGGGCAGGAGGCAATGGGCACAGACTGCAATACAGGAAATTCTGTTTCACTGTAAGGAGCAGGAGGTGTTTTTTACTGTAAGGATGATCAAACACTGGCACAGGTTGCCCAGAGAGATCGTGGCATCTCCATCCTTGGAGCTATCAAAACTCAACTGGACACAGCCCTGAGCAACCTGCTGTAGCTGACCCTGCTCTGAGCAGGGCAGTTAGAGGAGACCAGAGGTCCCTCCAGCCTCGGCTATTCTGTGATGCTGTAATCCTGCCAGCTGTTTGAACATGTAATTGTTGACCTTGTGATGGTCAATACTAAGGCAACGGTCATGTCCCCCTTCAAACTAACAGTCCTAATTTGTTTATGCTTCCAACTAACTATTATATTAAGCCACAGTACAGCTGACCCCCTGAGAAGAGGTAACTGAAGCTTTTGTTGAAGAATGCATGCTGGTTGGCTCTATGCCCCTTTCTTCCTAGCTTGGAGGAAAAAAAGGGGGCTACTGGTTTATTTGTCTTGGCTTAATATCTTCCTGTATTTTGTTGACCTTAACTCTCCATTTTCTAATGAAGCTTGAAGATGCTCATGAGCTGAATTTATTAATGCTTTCTTTTGTTGCGAAATGATTTACTTTTGTTTAGCCCTTATCTCTTGCCCTTTGGAGTTCACAATGTATTCCTAAAGAGGAACAATGAATGGATGTTTTCTGCTCTATGTGTGCAAGCATTTCTCCAAAATTTAAGTTTGGGCATGGAAGTGAAGTGAAGCTATTAACCCAGAATATCCTCCCTTGCCTAGCAAAGGTATGCTTTGTGGGTTTTGACAACTTTAAGGACTTCAGGCAACATCCTAGATTACTGGAATAGCTGTGTAATTTCTGCCTCATCAGCCTGTGAGCTGGTGATGAAATTCTCTTAACTTCTTATTGCTCAGAGTTGTTGTTTGAGATCCTGTTTCAGATTTTTGAGATTTTCTTTTTTCTTACCTCATTGTTCAATCCTATTAATATTCAAAAATGAATGTAATTATTATTTGCTTTCATTCCTAATTGACATTCGACTCCTAGTGATGCTGTTCCAAAAGGTAGTCCTTCTTACAGCATGAAAGTAGGGAATGTCTTGTCATTTTGATGGACTGATGTTGATAAAACATGGCTCAAATCTAGCTATGCCACAGATCTACTTTTCAACCTGGTACCTTTTTTAATATTCTGACTTTGATTTCAATGCTGCAGAGTTCATACAGTCCAGAAATCTCTGGAGGATTCGAGGACCAGACTAGATTATTTGCCTACCTAAGAGTTTGTTTGGAAAACTTGCTGTTAGTGAAAGGTATTCCTGTATCAGTAATCTGAATCCGTGAGCATACAGAAAATGGCGAGACAACATGTAACACCCTCCTCAATTCCTGGAGTAGCCCTCTGTTCTAATCCTAATATTGGAAGATGATCATGGACTTTCCCACTGTTATCAGTTTAACTTCCTGTGCTGGATCAGGATTATAATGTGCCTTCCTCTGCCTCCATTCTGTATGTGTCACTGTGAGTAGCTTTAGCCTTTAACCAAAATCAGTGGAAGAACATTAGACGTGGGTGGTAGGTGTGCTTCTGTGATGTGACAGGGGAGGTCATTCTGTGCGTCACAAAATAATTTCCTTTGGAAGAAACCTCTGGAGGTCAGCTGGACCTGTGCCCCGCGCTCATGGTGATGATTTTAAAAGTGCAAGCTTTCACTTAGGGAGGGGATTGCTGGCTTGGAGCCGACGTGCTCAGACCCACTGCTGGCTTTAGCAAGGGGTGAACCCGCTGAGATGGTGGGTGCAGTGATTTCTTTGGGGCTTGGACCTGACCCACCGGTAGCCGTTTTTGAGAGTGAGACTGTTCTAACAGGAGCGAGGATGGAGCTCATTTCACACTGGCTTCTCAAAAGCTTTCAGGAGGTGGTGACTTCATGACCGCGGCTGATAAACAAACTTGGCTTTTATAAAAATAGACTGATGGTCTGGCAGGAATTCCAGCCTGTCCGAAGGGCTCTGCTCCTGCCAAGCAGCACGGCCGCTGCTGCGTGACGAGGGTGTGCCCCTCCGGCTCTCTCCCAGCCGTCACATTTCCCTGCTCCTTCCCAATCGGATGGTAAATACGTCTCTACACATAGCGTTAAGGTTGGTAAATCAGTTGTGCAAATACTGCCGAGTAGGTAAATACAGTAGAAAATGGAACATTCACTTCCTTTTGTTTGGTTATCGATACAGATTTAAAGGCAAGTCACCCTAAGTAATTGTGTTTAGGTCATTAAACATGGTTTAATAATGACAATAATAGGGTGTGTCCTGAGCCAGGCAGCAAAACAGTGCACCTATAATTACCTAAGAGCAGGTTATTTCTGACAACAAACCTATCTCATTGGGATTAGTTCAGAGGAGGGTGGTTTGATGAACGCCTCCTTTTGGACATATCCTGAATGTTCTTATTGTCCCGCTGCTTATAATTTGAGCCCACTAAAATGTAAAGATCTTGTCAGCACTGTCTCTGTTTACCAAGTTAAACAGTGAATAAAATCTCTCTTGACATAGTGATCGTGGGTTATGTGTAATGTACGACTGAAAAAAGGAAGATTCCCTATGCCATAGGGTATAAAATTCCTATCCATATTACATGGGGTTTTTTCCAGTCTAAGCCAGCAGTGAATATTCCTCATCCTGCATGTTGGATCAAGATTACTCTTGGATGAAAAAAAATGTGCAAAGTTATAGTGGTAAGCAAGCGAATCTTTTCAAGGCTAATTAAAAAAAAAAAAAGGCTGTTTTCTAAACTTCTCAGGGATTTTTAATCTTCGAAACCAGTCTCCGCAGAGATGGATTAGTGAGGAGAGAACAGATGAAGCAATCAAAGGTGCCAGATAAATGCAATTTATCATGTTTCCACAATTTATCCCCTAATTATCCTCCTCATTGTGTGTGTATGCGTCTATACGTGTATATTTGTATAATGTGTGTGAGTATTAAATGTGTTTATGGAATGATACCGCTCCTGGATTTTCCACTGCATGTTCTACAAGCTGCTGGGGGTGGCACGCTTTTTTTTTTTTAATAAGTTTAGTATGTGAAATCTCACCAGACAGCTAACGCAGAGTGCATTGCTGACATGCCAGCCATTTTATAGAAGACATGACCTATGTGGAGTTAGCAGATCCAATCCCAGTCTCTTTAATTCATGTAAAGAAATCTCATAAACCTGATAAAATGTGTGATTCTTTTAAATCATAAAATAGTTTTTAAATATAGCCCGTCATTTCCAAGCATGAATTTTTGCGTGATACTGATTCTTTCCTGTTGCATTGTTATTACTAGTTTTATTGCTGAACAGGTTAAGACCATAATCCACCTCCTCAGCTGTGTGGCTTTCCTGGTTGAGATGGTTCTTTATAAGCCAGGATACAAAGTTCAGCCCTTACTGGGCCCAGTCCTAATCCTTTAGTCATACAATGACTTTTCCATTTCTGAGGTCCAATAATATAACTATGACCTCACTTCTACACAGCACTTCAACAGCTTGTTTTTCTGTTTTGGACTGTGGTTTACACGTTTCAAGAGGACCTTTTATAAATTTGTGGATCTTTGCAGGCAAATAACCTAGTAAGGCTCTGTGTTTCTGTTGAGTTAAAAAGCAGCGTATTGGTTTAAGGTTTTTTGTTCCCCCCTTATCCCATTCTTGTGTCTGTTCTATACAGGTCTCGTATACCTTGAGGCATGCTGTTACTTTGACCCAAGGCCTATTTAAAACTTCATTTTTGGAGAAGTAGAGGCAAAGTTGTTTCCACATGGAAACAACCTATTGTGGCTTGCTTTTTATCCATCCAGGTCCCTCATGCAGTAGTCAAATAAGATTGGAAGAGTGCATCTCATGGTGCCTCTAAGAACAGTTCATTGAGGGTGAGGCTCGTGATGCCCACCATGGAGGGAGGTCCACCCCAGCTGTGGTGGGCAGTGGCATATGTCCCAAGGAGAGGAGATGCAGCACGTCTGGCTCTTTGAAATGAGTACAAGAGCTGTGCCTTGCCTCAGAGGGGTGAGATGCGTTTTTGAAAAGGGCTGTGCACTCGTATTGTACTAAACCAGAAGGCTTTGTTGAGCCCAGCATTAATTTCAGTTTTTCAGCGAAGGACAACAGGGGGCACTTAGTTCACCCCAGCTTTATTTTTCCCTTTGCGAAGTCCGAGTTCTGATTTATTCTTTTACTATCTTTAATTTTAACCCCTAGGAAAATTCTTCTAAAGAGGAGAGAGAGAGGGAGGGATGAGAGACAGGGTGTCGGAGGCATCTCAGCCTCTTGATCGCGCTTCCCAATCTCCAGCCACCTTCTGCCTGACAGGCTCTTCACTCGTCCCCTCAGGTCCAGGCTCCGGCGTCAGTCTTTCACCTCTTAGGAAAACAAAGTTGTCAGGGAGATAATGTTGGATTTAACATGATCTACAGGATTGGGGTCAAGGGTGATCACGAGGGCCTTCAATCAGTAGACGTTCGTTTGAGCGTGTCATCACTGCTGGTGGTTTTCAGATCAGGCTTGTGCTTACAACAAGCTGAAGTGACAGGTGAGAAACCTGCTTTTCACAGCAGGCAGGAAAAAGCTGTTGGGTACTCGCAGCCAGGGAAGGATAAACATGGCTTGAAAATGGAGGTAAACCGGTCGCTGGCCTTTGCTCGCTGGGAGAAGGCGAGCAGACATCGCGCTTCCCTTCATCCCAAAGAACACGGCACCGTTAGTGGAAGTGGCTGGGGTGACCCGCCTGATTCTTTTTGAAGATGTATTTCCAGCTTAGAAAAAGATGAGAAAACCAGCAGTGATGAAGGCGAGCAGCACGAGCCCGGAGCCCGCTCCAGCCCCTGCGGGGGATGATGGTGTGGGTGTCCCTGGCCGGCACACGGGTGAGTGGTGC
The DNA here is from genome assembly GCF_963924245.1 of Chroicocephalus ridibundus. Classification (NCBI taxonomy): domain Eukaryota; kingdom Metazoa; phylum Chordata; class Aves; order Charadriiformes; family Laridae; genus Chroicocephalus; species Chroicocephalus ridibundus. The sequence goes on along the minus strand of NC_086289.1, from coordinate 10,389,855 downwards.
ATGTGGCTGTGCTCAGACAGCAACGTGTCCCCAGGGCTTGCAAAAACCCCAGGGACACCCTGGAGACAGACAGATGTGAAATGATAGCAATGAAAGAACTTTTCTTCCTTGCCCACCTCTTTCTAGTTGATAAAGTGTAAGGTCCGTAAGGACTTGTTGCTGCCCAGAGCAAGGAATGGGAGCCCTGGATGCGAAGGAGGAAGAGGAGTTAAAGACAGGGCTCTTCTTCCTCCTTCCCCACTGTAAAACAGCGCGAGGGTGATGTCTTCCCCGCTGTCCCTCCTGGAGAAGCGGGTGGGGTGGACCCCAGCATGGACCTTCTGCCATCAGTGCTCCCAGCTGCCCACATGTGGCATGCGTGGCTTGTTCATCTGCTGCGAGCACTTCTTCATATTTTTTTTTCATATTTTCTTCTAAGCAGGTACAAATATCCCTGATGAGAGAAAACTAATCCACTTCCCAGAGCTGTTTCATGCAAACTAAATGGGCTTCAGAGCTTTTTAAGTCTTGTGGTTTGGCTTGGATTGGGGAGGGAGGGGATTTGGGTGACTGCGGCAGGAGATGGCAACCCAGTGGGTGTCTCGTCCCCAGAGCAGAGTGGCCGAGCCACACAGTGTCACTAGCACAGGCTGGACGCGCTTGAGTGAGTGTGGTACAACACTTCTGCTCTCGGCTCTGCTCGGGAAGGTAATGGCAGTCTCCAGCAGGTAAATTCTTCTGTAGTCTAATTCCTCTCTTTGTAATGACTGGAGACCTGCCACTTCAGCTGAGCAAGAAATTTAGGTAATTGATCCCAGTGTATAAGCGAAGGAAAGGGAGGAAGAGCAGAGGCAGAGAGTAAAGAAAACACCAGCAGCTTATTTTGTTGTTGTTTCTGATTTTTGTGTTGTAAGAGGGAAGCGGTTTTCCATCTGGAAATGGAAATGTTGCAAGTTGGAAAGGATCATCTTGAGTATTAAAACAGCAGACTGCAAATCAAGGAGGTTGTTGCCCTTTTTGACTTTGGGTGCGTCACTTAACCTTGTACTTGCAGTAATAGAAGTGGTCAATCCCTGTGCTGCTGAGGTGCAAAAGCATCCTTCATTATCTGAAAATGCAACTGGAAGACCCCTATAGATTATTCTTAGTCGTATAACTACCAAATTCTGCATAGCAGTCCGTTGCAGGTCCACTCTCAGAGCTAGCTTTGGTCAAGTGTTAAATCCACTACAAAAGAAATTAGTCAGCTGCAAGTAGGGCACTGTGTGAATTTTGTGAAGAAAACACTTGGGCTTGTAGGAGGAAGACTTTTGGGCTTTTTTTAGCAGAGTGTTAAATGCAAGGGGAAAAACAATAAATCCCTCGGGTTTGTTTGCGTGTCACTACGAGAATGACTCCAGTGATTTTTCCATGCTATGTTAATAGATCAGCAATGGCCGAAATGCAGTCAGCCTTCTTCTGTCCCCAGTGCCGCCGTTACGCTACCCCGATGGGCACTGGGAGCCTTTGCATGTGGCCTCTGCGCAGCAGCGACTGCGCGGTGCGGCAGCCAAGTGCTCGGTGACCTCCTTCCGCTTGCTCCCGTTGATGCTTCGCGTTAATGGGCAGAGGAAGACAGGACTTTGGCCGAGCACAAAGCAAAAGAGAGGGGAGGGTAGGGGGAAAAAAAAAAAAAAAAACCAGCTTGGAAAAAAAAAAACCCCAGCCTGCGCTGTCGCTATGCCAAAAGCAGAACGGAGAATGGGAGCCACAACCAGGGTGGTCAAGAAAGGAGCTGGCAGGCGATGGGTCAGATGCAAATCACGACAATCTCCAGGCAGGTCGGCCAAGAAGAGCTTGTGTTTGTGCCGGTTGTGTGGCTCCACATACCAGAAGCGTGGCTGTCCTTTTCCCTCGGGATAATGACTAGGTGGAGCAGCTCAAATAATGTGCATGATATTCTTGACGTTCCTAGCCAGGAAAAACAAAACCCTGGAGAAGCGTGCTTGGTTATAGAATTCTTTGTCTGGTTTTATTGCGGGTGGTGTGAATTGCTAATAGGTGTGTGAGATGCACCAGGTAGATGACAGCGTGGGGTTGGCGCCCCAGGTTTCTATCGAGGGCACTGGGGAGTCGGGAGTGTTTTATGAAATGGGTGGAAGTTGCTGAGGACCCTTAGACAGGTGATGATGGAGACTCTTTGGTCACCCTGTACCCTAGCTGATACAATGGGCATGAAGACGGTGGTGGCAAGTAAAGGGTGAAACATCAGTGTTAAGCTATGGCATCATCATGCCTGCAGATGGGATAATACCTTGTTGTGTGGTTTGCAACCCAGTTTCCATGAATTACATTTCTGAGCAGTACAATAGAGAGCCCCCCTTCTTCAATTGCCGTCTGAAACATGATATGTTTTCCACGAACTCCCACGTAAACGGGTTTTTTTGGTGACAGATTGCATGTTAAAGCACTGGAAGATGAAAGCGCCAAATATTTGCTTTAGAAAAACACAGTGAAAGATTCTCTCATCCTCCTTACTCAAGCTGCATCAGCCAGAATGCCATTAACAAAAATGACTCTCTGTAGTTAAACTTATTGGCACCCCCTGGGCATCATTAAGATGCCTTTTTTTCCCCCCATGTCTTTTCCAGGGGAGAAGGCACGAAGGGAAGCTAATAGAGGACAGCAGTGGCTTGTGCTTGAATCCCACTTAATGTCGTGGGATGAGTCTCCTCAGCAGGGCAGAAGCCGAGCAGATAGGCAGCCCCTTCCTGAGCCCCCAGCTACTCATCAAGTCAGGGGCTTCCATAAGTCAAAAGTGGCTTCAGTAAGTAAAAAGCATCTCAGAAGTATGCCACGCCAACTCCTTTGCGTGGCCTTGGACCAGAGCCCACCTCACTCTGTGCCTCAGTTTGCCTATCTAGGCAATAGAAAGAAAGAACGCTTGCGAGATATCACACTGTTGCCAAAAATGAACTACCGTTGGCCACACGGAGCGGTGACTAATTCTGTACCCACGGTGAATCTCCTCCAGGATCTCCGAGAACACTCAGTCCCGCGAGGCCATCTGAAGCATCCAGGTGGATATGCTTCAGGAAACATGAAGTTGGGGTATTTCATGATGTCCCATATCTGAAAATATGTCTCATCAGTAACTTGATATAGACAGCAATTAAAGTTGCTTAAAAGTAGCACATCTCCCTCTTTGCTTCTGCTTCCTGCAGGGCTTCATCCTGCAAGCCACAAGCCGTCCTGATACTTGATTTAGATTGACAGCCTCCCCACACACTTAATACACTTTCCCCCTCCATTCCCTGCCTGGTTGAGTTCAGACCTTGCCTCAAACACATACGATAATACTCGATTCTGGAAAACTAGTGTCTGATTCAGCTCAGCAAGAGGCAGATGCCTTGGCACTGGGTGCGAGGGGGAGCTGTGGAAGGTCTCCTTGCACAGGGAAGGACCTCCTGCTCCTCCCTGCACAGTCCACCCCTGCGTGCCTGGTGAGTCATTTGCAGATATCCACACCCGCATCTGAAACCGTGAAGAGGTCCGGCACGTTTGATAAAGTAATAGGTAGAAGATTTTAACCAGTATTTTCTGAGGGTTTGTTGTTTTGTTTTTTTTTTAAATTCAAAACTTTATATATGATACAGAGCACTTTACAGAGTGAAGGGTGAGTATGAGCGTGTGCTTTTCATCCACGTACACAAATGTGTAGCTTGTGCGTTGTCGAAAGAAAGGGGAAAAAACAGACTGCAGGCAGCTTTGCATCTGCTCCGTGTACATGCTTGCTGATATAAGTGTTTACTGCTTCTCTCACAGATAACCACTCTTCAGCTCAGCTGACCAGCATGTTAGTGACTGTGCACTCGGCCACAGCAGTCACACAAAAAAAGTATTAATTTGTTTTTGAGGCTTAAGTACTGTTATTATAATTTCTCCATTTCTAGAGACGGGGAAAGTCATTCCCCAACCCAAAGCACTTGCTCAGAGTGAAGTTTAACTGCTGTCAGAAGGTCATAAATTTGTCTAGGTGCTTACTTATCACAAATTAAAAAATGTAATTGGAGCAGTTATTATTGACTGGTTTTAATAATTAGAAATTGTTTGGTTTTCCTTGCTGATGGAGAGATGGATCCTGGATGCATTATCCAGCATTAGTCCGTGGGATCAGCGGGACTGTATGCATGGACCACTCCTCTCGTGGTGATTCCTGTTTCTGCCCCAGCGCCAGAATAAGCTCAGCCTCAGTGAAGAAGTTGTGCAGTTTTGGACGGTGGCCCCCTGCCACTCGCAGGTCTTGCATTTAAGTGCATGTTCGGTTTGGGAGTAAAACTTGGATTTGAGTGCGGTATTGGTGCAAAGTTTTGTTAGGCAAAATCTTTTCCTTTCCTCCCACTTGTGTAACGCTTTTGTCACTGAGCATCTTGAATAAGTCTGTAGAAGAAGAGACTGCAAGTGTTAGAATAGAATCATGTCCTGGAGCCACGGCAGCGGTGGAGTTAGGGCATGGAAACACAGCTCATGTAGGTCTCAGCTCTCTATTCTGTAGAGCTACTGGAACATAATTTTGCTAGGCATAATTCTTTTTATTTACTTAGTTTTAATTGAGTTCTTGAGTTAGTGTCCACTTAGCCAGCCATTGGTTTATGGCTCATTAGTTGAAGTAGGTCTAATCTCCATGTTTGAAAGGTGCTTGTGCATAACTTCAGGATAGTAGAAATTATATATGGGAATAGTCATCTTCTTGCTTAATGGTAGCTTTTCTCTGAGTAGCGAGACTGTCTGCTGGATTAACTTCAGCAGTGTGGGTATCTAATAGTTACAGAGGTCGCTTGCTCCTGTGCAGATCAGTAGAAAGGAGAATTTCCTCATCACTTCTGTCTGCAGTTTCATCATCTGGGGAAAGCGCCTTGCTTAATGATCTGATTTTGTCTTTGTTGGTCTGGGTTCATTCGTTTACTGACTTTTTTAGGGTGAGTTTGGGGTTTTTATTTATTTTACTTTCTGGTGGGCAAGTTTGCTTATGAGCCCTTTGCTGGGAGTTGCAAGGTCCTGTGAGACTCCCGTGAGCTAGTCCCAAAACCACAGCGGTGACAACCTTCTCCCCCTTGCCAGAAGCTTTGTCTACAAGTAGAAAGAGAAGCCAGTGAGGGGAGAGAGAAGTCATCCCTGGGGCCCATGCTGCCATGTCCTGATGTGTGTCTGTGTAGCAAAAGGATGCTGTGGCCATGATGGCAGCAGGCTCTTCCAGGCCAGCACTTAAGATAGCGATCAGGTATGGCAAAACACCACCCGGTGGGGTGTCAGGCGGCTGGGAGGGGTAGGTGCTAAAGTCGGACAAGACTTTGGGAATCCTCACAATTTTGTTATCAGCTTCTGGTGAGCATGCTAAGAGCACAAGTCTGTCTCTACCACCGTGGTTTTTTAGACCAGGATCCTCGAGGTCGTCTTTACAGCCTTCCTGGCAAATCCAGTCATGCTTTCACATGTATTTACACTCTCGAAAGCAAGTTGTGGCAGTCTGGAATTTTTTTTTTTTTCAGACTTCCTGTATTTCTGCTTCAGCTTTGATTGTCAGTTCTCCCACATATGTCCATCTGGGCTGAGTCGGGGTGTCATCTGTGCAGCTCTCCTGGGATGCTGGGGCTGCCATGATGGTGCCTTGAAAGAAGCTCCCCTGCTGATAGTGCCCATCCAGTGCGGAGGTGCCAAGAGAAGAAAAATAAAAGGAGGCAAGACCCGACTGCATACTGGCTTTGCCTGTGTGGCTATGAGAGGGGTGCAAAGTGGGGAGAGAAACCACTCTGGGCAGAGCCTGGGCTGGAGGGATGCTTTCCACGAGTGCTACCCCCGGGGAGTTCACTGCCTGGACACCAAGGGATGGCTGTGGCCGTCCTTCTCCTCCAGCCTGGGGTGGTGTGTCTGCTTCTGGATTAGCTCCTCACATTGGGAAAACACTCATCCATCCAAACAGGGCCACTTGAAAGGTGCTAAGTTCTTCAGATGGCTTCTCCTCATTGGTAGCGGTGGACAAATAATAACACGGAGACAGGGAGGTATGGAGAGGGCAAAGAGCTGGCTGAGCCAAATTTCTTCATTAAAGTGGAGCCTGGTATTACAGTCCTTGGGAGCCGCTGCGTTAGTTCTACATAGAGCAGACACAATGACACCACGGGTGGAAATTGTCTGGTTTATATTAGAGCAGCCACAGGCTGGGGGAAAACCAGGAGAGAGGCGTGCGGGGGCAGTTGGCATGGCTGGGACCCCGGAGCCCGTTCCTCCTGTTCTGCAATGGCCTCGTCCAACACGCCGGGCAGATGTCGCCTCAGCTCACGTGGGATGAATCGGGCACTCCGTTCCAACCTTGTATCTGAGATGCAGAGGTGACAAATTAGTTTCGAAAATGGCCATTCAGGGTCAGATGATGTTATTCCAGTATTTCTAAGCCACCACAGTTTATTGTTCTTCTTGGACAAATAACAAGGCCCTGAGGATTTGCCGGTTGAAGATGCGAGCTGCAGTCTGCTGACTGTAGTTGACGTGGTCGCTCTTGCTGCAGATTTGTAGGACAGTCTTGTGGGGAAGCGCTTAAGCAATGTGGTTAAAAAGCTACTGGGCTAACTTAAGAAAAAAAACCTGTTGGCAGTTTCCAGCCAGGAAGGATAGATAGTGTTGTAATTTGCAGACACCGCAGGGAGTACAAGCCATGAGTTTCGGGGCCTTGACCCACGAGCTGGCGCTGGAGCTGTCAGCCCTGGCCCACCATCGGAGCGGGAGAAGCTGTGGAGCAGGATGGGCACTAACGCCAGTGCGTGACCTTAAACTACCGCCAGCGTGTCGGGCTGCGGACTGCGGCGGTTGAGAGAGATATATGGGCACATGTCGTCTTCTGCCGTCGCGGTGGGGGTATTAGCCCTCAGCAGAGGGGTAGAAGTGACAACCTCTTAAATCAACCCAGTGTGAATTGCTGGAGGTCATGAGTTAGAACTGCTATTCTCTGCTCTACGGGGTGTATAATTCATTAATATTATTTGAGCTGCTTGGTAAAAACACAGATAATTTCAAGAAACCTAGCAGAATCCTTCTCTTCTCTCCCCCCAGCCCCAGTACTGGTAAGTGGAGGACATGCTTTGCAGAGGTACCCACCGCTCTCTGAATTCAGGCTCCCCTTCACTAGAGAAGTGATTTAAAAAAAAAAAAAAGAAAAAAGAAAAAGAAAAAAGCCACACATGAAGCAGTCTTGCCCTTAACTCCAGATTTGCCTGGTGTGGAGTGGGAAGAGAGTTCTTCCTTAACATTTTGCAGTTGTAAAATAATGGAGAGGTAATCTTAAACCTTCACGTACATTCTATTACCCTTTTTAGCTCTTAAGCCGGTTTTAGAACTTTCAGCTCACCTTTTGGAAGCAAAGGTGCTCTTCTCCTGTAAATTCCCCTGCTAACTGGGACAAAGAAAGGCACAAGAGGTACCAGCGAGCGAGATCCGGCAGTTGTTTCTGGACGGAGTGTTTTCCCAAGTTTGCACTTTGGGCTGGCAGCGGGAGGAGGCTGCAGGGCGGCGCCTCTGCCCCGGGTTGGGGTGGCAGCAAAGTGCTCAGTGAACCTGGAAAGCCTCTGTGGTGCCTCCACGTTCCTTGGACACGCAGTTAAGGTTGGGACAACTGCTCAGGGGTGCGGGGATGCTGGCAGGGGGAGAGAGGGGGCTGCTCTGATGTTGTAGGCACACTGATGCTCTTGGTTTCCGGCATGAAGGGTGTGGAGAAGCTCACTAACCACAGGCTGAAGTGCATCCCTTGCAAATGTGCTCCATCTCTGCAGCAACTGCTGTAAAGTAAACAAAGAAGCTTGCAGGAGCAATTTATATGAAGTTCAGTGTGAGGGTGTGGCACAGTTCCATTCACGCAGTGAACACATCCATCCATTCAGGTGACAAAAACACGGGTGTCTGTAGTCTGGCGAGCGGTTGGAGCCGCCTGTGCTTGTTGGTGTGGTGGGCATCATCCCCACTAAGTTGCGTCTTGCAGCCCACCTGCCGTGACTCGTCTCTCCCAGGGGGAGTTTTTCCAATAACATCTGAAGAGACAGTTTCTATTTTCTGTCTATTTTTATCATCCTAAGAGGGGTCTGCCAGTCAAGATTGACTGGAAGTCAGGGCTGCTAATTACGGTGGCTAAGTTAGGGTGTTTCTGCGTGTGGCTGCAGTTACACCTTTGCAAGCCAGCAACTATCTACATAATGGTTATAGAAACCTGACTGCATGCTTAGTAAAGAGAGTTCCTGTTATTAGTAATAGTAATAATAAGTTTCTCACAGACAGGATTCCTTCTGCTTTTTATTAAAAATGGTATCTACAAAGCCTATTCAAGAGGGCGGCAGTTGGTTTTAATGTTCCCCCCTCCTGTGGTGTCTGAAATTGGTTAGGTCAGTAAATCTGAAAACAGGGGCTTCAGTATATGTGGAAAAATATATATACATATATTAAAAAACCTGTATTTCACTGATACATAAATGAAAATAAGTTGGTTTCTATTGCGTGAACTGCAGAGTTTAAACTAAGAGCAGTGGAGAAAACGAATTTTTCTGATATGCGGCGTGATAGTAACACGGGCCAGGTCTGCTCTAAAGAGTTTTGCCGGCACAGCTAGCTTGGTCAAGTATACAATGAAGTGTGGGGTTTTTTTATTTATTTTTACACCGCTGTAGCTGAGCTGTTCAGGCAAAATCCCCTGTGATTCCATAGATGCAATTATGCCAGTAAAACTGCGCTTTTGATGATATGGTTGATTTTGCTCACTGGAGGGCAAGACGTTGTGAAGCCATGCTGGCAAAAGCTTGCTGTCACCAGTTTAAATTGTGTGCGCTCCAAGGGTATAGTTTGACAAGCTTTTCTTTCAGTCCCCGTGCCAACTTCAGCAGTGCCCCCCCGCCCGGTGCGCACTGCCTTTGGGATACAGTTTTTCTCTCTGGTTGACATGGCATCAGACTGGAGGCAGCTGAAGGGAATGGCGTCACCATGGCTCTGCTTCTTTTCTCCTCACCCCAGTGCTGGTGTTTCCAGCTCCTGTCAGTTAACCCAGAAAGCTGTAGTGGCAGATAACTTGGCAGAGGAGGGCTTCTTTTTTTCTTCTTTGTATTTTTTTAGTGTATGGATTTAGCCACCCAAACTGAGTCACTATGGGATCAGATGAGCTGTGGTGGAAACCATAGAGACCTGCAGACCTGGGCTGCAGCCCACGGTTGGACCCATTCAGGCAGATGATAAACCATGCTCTCATCTGCATTGCCACGATTGGGAGACCAAATCAGAGAAAGGCTCTGGGTTAAAAATAACCCACCCTCAAAGCAGACAGACCGATGGTCCTGTCTGGGGTTGGTCCCACCATCTGGTTCACCGTACACATTGGCCACCAGCCGTGCTACCAAGACACAGGCGAGAGCAGGGCGCAGGGGCGAGCAGCTGGGATCGGCTGACCTGGCACGGCTGCCTGGAGAAATACGAGACGAATTATGGTTTTAGAGTACTTAGCTCACTGGCAGAGCACTGCTGGAGCAGGTCTATACTGGGAACATCTCGCACCACAGTCTAGGAATGCTGGATTAGCCTTAATAGTCTTCATAGCGCAGATGGAGTTTGTGCCGTCGGAGCTGCATTTTTGTGGTTTCAGACAGCCCATCTCGGAGTGAGACAGTGCACAAAAGCGTGTCTTTGCAGGTGGAAGGATTTCTACCAGATCAGTTGTAGGAAGAGTCGTTCTTGGGTATTTTCTTTGTGGATATTTGAGCCTTCTGCGGGGCCCCGTAGCATGGAGTCTGTTATGTAAATAGAAAGACACAAGACTTTGCATTGAGCGCCATATGACGGGGTAAAGGCCTAAGACTGATTGAAATCAACAGCTTCCTCTTAAATCCCTGTCCCTAAAGAAAAAAAATAAAAAATTTCTTATACTCAAGAAGCAGAAGGTGAAGCCCAAAAGCTAATTAGAGCAACATCAAGAATTGTTGGCATCCATGAACAGCAAATCTTGGGTTGGGGGCAACTCTGCTGTGAGTAGTATGAGCTATTCCCTCTAATGCCGTGATTTTGTGATTAATTTTTTTTTTCCAGGGGTTCTAATTGCTTTTAAATTCAGTCCGTTAATGAAGGTAGAAGAAAGTGAAGCTCTTCTACATTTTGATAGCCTCCAGTATTTGAATACCTGCTTCTGTGAAATGCAAAGAGGAATCCTTTACTTCATGTCCTGCCTGATGTTGTCTTAAAAGACATGGACAAAATGCTGCCCTCAGGGGAAACGGGTTGCAAAGCTTCTCATTCTTTGTTGGGGCCAGGTTTCACCCAAAGTATTCCCACTTCCCGTATTTGCAAACCAAAAAATGTGCTTTAGCCAAAAGTAGAGCTGTCGGGCAAGTACTGGGCTGCAGTGTAGATGATCCATCCAGTGTATCTAACTTGGACTCTTGAAGACATTACTGCTCGCTGCTGTCCACCCCATCGATCTGATGGAGGGCTGCCATACCACTCCATGGAGAAGGGGCTACAGCCCCGTTTCTGAGCTGTTATAGGTCAGGAGGGTATGGCCATTCAGCAGGTTGGATGCCAGCAGATTGTCCTTGAAGTTTACTTGTTATCTGGTGGAGATGCAGGGTGGGCAGCAAAGCACAGTATTGTCCTACACTGTGGTGGTTTCCTCCAGCAGAGGCCACAGGCTGTGAGCGTCCTTTGTGCCAGGAGTCTCAACAAGGGTGACTCATGTTTTGCAAGAGCCAGGCCTTAAGTAACTCGCACAGCGAAGGCTAGAATTTAGCGGAGATATGGGTTCTCCGTGCTTTAAAGGGCATTTGATGACTCAGCACACATATGTAAGCATACCATTCATTCGTGCAGATCTCTGCAGTTGTTGGGCATAATAGGACATGTTGGTATACTCTTTCTCGGTGAATAGAATTAATCCGCCAACACAATAGACTAGAATGTCTCTTGAGCCCTACAGAAGCTATCGCGTTAAAACAGGTTTATTGACTTTAAAAAAAAAAAATTTATGTAAAAACTTATTTATAGAGTTCATTAAAACCAGGATTTCTTTGTCCTTGCAAGACGTTGGGGCTCACTAAGAAAAGCCTATTGAGAGTGGTTTATTTTTCAAGCGTGAGTTGTGTGTCTGATTCTAAAATCTTTCTGATTTTGTTTATGCAGGAGTCACATTTCCTTCCACGCTAATATATTTTCTTTAAAAATACCAGTGAAATGCTATGGAGGCACAAAGTTCCTCGATGCATGTATTAATCTTGGCATGCAATCCCATAACGGCATTAGTTCTACCTTACTGACAGTAGTTCACGTCTTTCAGGAAACGTGAGTCTGAAGCGAGGGATATGGCAAGAGCATTGTTAACCTCCTAGGATCGCTGCCTTTGTTCACCTTTCAACCACTGGGCCAAACTTGTGCATGAAGATTTGGTTGTTAAGTCTGGAGATGTGCCACAAAGATGCTTTGACAGGTGTCTTAATGCCAGGAAGCACCACAATGAGTCTTGAAGAAAGAGTCACCTGACCAGATGAAAATAGCTTTTGCGATGGTAATCTCTTGCACGTTGTTGCAGTTGCAGGTAAAAGGTCCTTCTAAGCCCAGAAAAAAAATAATCAAAATTTAGAGAAAAATCAACTGGGTGGCCATCTGCTGGGCTACTGCTACAGTAGAGGGTCTAAAGGTACCTGCCTGGTCTTTGAGTGATCTGTGCTGCACCAAATGCCCTGACTGCACAGTAGCTCTCAGTGGGATTCCCTGCTGTTTCGGCGTACAAAGTGGGGTGACTTTGGTGTACACCCTGTGCAAGGCTGTAGTGTGTGATTTAGGGGGTCAAAAAGTACCATCTTCCTATCGGGGGAGAGCGGTGGGCACCACTACACCTTCTTAGTTGATCACCTTGCATGCTTCTTGCAAGGTCAGCTTCAACCTATGCCTAATTCCTCTGCAAAAGAAACAGATGTCAGGATTAATTCATTTATATCTCTACATCACAGCGCAATGTATTTTCTTACTACTGTAATTTGGGTCCGGTAATATATTCACTTGCGTTTTCCCTGTAGCTATTATTCAAGTATGAATATCATTAATCTCCATCCCCTCAGAACAATTGGACTTTTGGGGGAGGGAGGGAGGAAATGGGAAGAAAAAAGATATTAGGTTGTTCTGGGGTAACGACTGGGGTTTTGACCATATTTAAGTATTACACATCAGTTAAGGCTTAAAGCTTTATCTTATCTACAGAAGTAACTGCATGCCTGGGTCTTGCTAGACCTTGTTACTTCTAAGATAGAGAACAAGAGAAAGGTTTAATTTTTAAGCAGTGAGTTCCTATTATTTGTTTGGGGTCAGGCACATAATTACTTCAGTCGACTGGCTCGTGGGATGTTAGCTCCAGATGTGAGTTCAGGATCATGCCCCATTGCTGGCCAAATGAGGCAAATTACATGTTTTTTGTCATGTCTTTTGTCCTTTCTGTAAATTGGGGACGGTGGCCTTCCCTGCCTGGCAGAAGTGTTGTGAAAATGGGTTTCTTTAGGACTGGAAGATTGTCACCTATTGGGAGGAGGGTGGTTTAGGGAGGAGGGTGGTTTAGGGAGGAAGGAAGGACCTTAAGGACCAACAATGCCACCCGCTCGCGGTGGAATTGCCGCTTAGATCCTTTGTTGGACAACTTCCAGCTCTACGCTGCCTCCACGCTTTGTATGTGTAGATACAGCATCAGCAGAGATGTCAAGAACTGAGTCTTTTGATTGATAGACAGGCCGTCCAGCTCAGCACAGAGGGGCGGTGCAGAAGACACTGGTATTGCCTTTGTTTTACATAAAAAAAGGGTTGTGTTCCAGGTTATGCTGGTTTTCCTAATGCTTGAGAGCCCCGTCTCACCACAGAGAGCGCCAGTTTCTCTGGAAAGCCCCAAACACATTAATTTTAATTTGTTTAAAACATTTTTAATAATAATTTAATATTCCTGGAAACAGATGTTGCACAGCTATATTTCACCCCAGAGCAAAAGTTAGAGGCCAGGTTGTAAACACGTGAAAAACAAGGCTGAAACAACTTTAAGCTATGTTATAAAAGAGCCACCAAAGTTTGCTGTTACGTGCGCAGATATGTAATAGCAATTGACTGCACATGCCGTCTGTAGAGATACAGTGCAGTGTGTGTGTCTATCTGTATTCCTCCTCTGGAAAACTGCTTTAAAAAAGATCCATCCCAATCTCTTCCCCCCCCCCCTTTTTTTTTTTTTTTGTTTCTTTACTTTTCAGGTTACTTTTCAAGCTTCTGGCTCACGGGTTTATTTTGGCTTGTGTATATCTATGCTCATTGTATTCCGAACAAAAAATTTCAAAGTGCATGTTAAAGCATCCAGGTTTTCCTGGTTTCGAGTTGAATTTGAGATGAGAACAAGTGGTAGAATTTGGATCAGGTTCACATTCGGAGCATTGTCTGGAGATCTTCAAAGCCGTGTTTAGTTTGGCCCATGCCTAGATAGTAGTCTGTAATAACACTTGTTTTCAGCTTGTAACCGTCATTTGGCTCGTACTCTCTGAACTGCGAAGCAGCTCATTCAGAATTTGAGTCATGTTGTCTGAAAAGCTTTTACTTAATTATTTTTTTAATTAACAAGACACTTTCTAATTTCCTTCTTCTTCTGTTCTGTGTTTTACTTGGAGTTGTGGTTGTTCCATTTTTTTAAACCTGCAGTGCGTGCGCTCGTACAAACAGAGAAAGAGCACTATAGAGGGAAAAACTGGCAGTACTCACTGCTAGTCATAAAATGGGGATGGTTTGGGGTTTTGGGGTGTGGGGGTGAATTCTAGAGGCCCTTCTTGATGTCTCCTGATCCAGTCTGCTCCAGCACGGTCCAAGCTCACCGGCTCGAGGTTTTGGATGCCAGTTGAGGAGGTCCTCCTGTGGTTGTGGTGAGCTGTTCGGCATAAGACCATGTCCACCTGATAGAGACCAACGCAGGGTGTCAAGGCAACACCTGGACAGCTTTGAGTGCACGTACAAGGTTACTATTTCCTTGCGTTTATCAGTTGTAATGACCCGGGTCAGATGATTTATACCGTTTGCTTATCAGCTGACCTGAAATGCTCCAGCTGGTCACTGCTTGTCATGCAATGTTCCGTGTCCTCTCCACCTTGTCACTCATTTCAGCTTAATTCTACTTCACAAGTAGCCTTTAAGGAGATCACCACACGTGGCTCTAAATTGAGGTCTGCTTCCTATTTGTTAACTGATAAAGAGTTTTCCAGCTCAGAAATTCATGCCGCGTAATCATCTTAACTTATAACCGTAAATACATACTCTTGAGACAATGTATTCTTTGCATATTGATTAATGGACATGCTCTCTGTAGGTATTCCCTACTTCTTTGCGGTGATTAGAAAATATGTGATTGACATTAGCATGGAGATATCTGCTGCTTGCTGATGGGGATATATTTAAAAAACAAAAAACAAACAAACAAAAATCCCAACAAAACTCCAAACCCTTAAATTCATATACCAGACTTCTTTAGTGAATTGCTGTATTGCAGAATGCCATGCATCCTGTGTAATTTTTTCTTGCGTATTTTTAATCATTTTGACTGTATCCCTTCAACTTTCAATCCTACGCCTGTTAACTGTTACATCTCTTTAAAGCCAGCTCCTGAGGAAGTTTCTCCAAATGACAATCCCTTGCATAGTCCACCACCAGCAATGCCCATTTTATCCAGCACTTAGCAGGCAAGCACCAGTACCTTATGTGCTTTGAATGACTGGCTTGCACGCTATTTTATTATAAGAAAAACAAAAGCCTAACTTTGCAAAATGTCAACATCTGAATTGGTCACATGGGTGTTTTCTAGCTGTTAACGCTCCGTGGATTTGGTCTGACTTGCGTGCCGTGCCCCACTGACGAGAGCCGGCAGGATGCAACACTTGCCTCTAGAATCTGTGCAAGAAAATAGAATGGAGGAAAAATAATAAGAGTGAAAAGTGAAACCATTTTACTCTTTTCCCCCCACCTCCTTCCCAACATCAGCTTTTTCAGCCAAGTATAATGCTCGTGCTAGATCAGGCTTTAAAACCCCTCATTTAGCCATCATTTGTATTTCTGAAAACTATTATTTAACTATTATATGGAAAGCCGACAGGATTATAATTTGAAATAGAAATGCATGTTGGTTCCTTGGCTTTATAATGACATGTTTATCTGCACCTCTAATGCTCTCATTGCCCAAGTCTGCACTTTTGGTTAATACGTTTGCCATGGAACAATTGTTTTGCATCAAAATTGCCCTAAAACAACAGCATTATGTCGTCTATGTAATTTGTATTCTCTATACACCCCCCCGCACACACACACACCCCAAACGTTTTGCTTAAATCTGTTGTGTTCAGCATGAAATGTGCAGTAATGGTGGTGTACTCGGCGCATATTACGATGTAGCTTCAGCACCGTTAGGTCCTTACTGACACCAGTCTGTAGGTTAAGAACACTTCAATTGGTCTAATTTGCAACCTGATCAGAAACACTGACCTGGTTAGTCTTTAACAATGAATGTGTCTAATGATAACTTGTAGACACCCTTAGCGAAGGCAATGATGTGTGTACAAGGAGTCATTTCCAGCTACGCGGCGTTAGAAGGTCTCGGGCTGCCTTATCTTGGGTATCGCCTTGTCCTGCGTTTTTCTGCAGCGTGGTGCTTTGTCACTCCTAATGATACCTATCCGTCAAGCCGCATTGATTGAAATGAAGATAAATTGAATTGATACAAACAGGAGTTAGATGACTCATTGATATAATTAGGCTGTCGGAATATCTTAAGTGTAACTTAACACGTTTTACTAATGTTAATTATATGGTCTTTTATATGGGAAACTTCAGTTAATTTTGTTCTGCACAAAAGGAGAATACAGCCATTTATTAATTGTGAGATGGCTGTTGGCTTTATAGAAGCTGTTTTCTAGAGGAGAGGAGGTATGTTTACTGAATTTTCTTTAAGCTGTCAAAAGCCTGGAATTGATAACAACTTAAAAGAATCTAAACTGTTAATAGTTTACATTTATAATTCATCTAATGTGATAGTTTATAACGTGAGAACCAAATATGGAGCAGAGCGTAATAAAACAGGATATTTATTGCAAATGGAAACGTGCTGAATAATGAAACAATACTAATTGCAGTTTAAACACTTTTGATATGAGCTCTGTTTCTGAGAGGATGTTCCAAGCATAAGAGATGAGATATATTTCGTAATAAAGATGCTAAAACCATTCAAAATATTTTCAGAAATACAGATAGGCTGTACATCTATGCCTTTCTTTTTTTCCTTTTCCTTTCTTTCTTTTTTTTTTTTCTTCCCTCCCTGAAAATTCTGGGTTTTATCTTATGTCAGAATTGATCACAGGAGTCAGTTTAATTGGGAAATTCATTTAAAATAGTTTCTAATTGGCATCAGAGAGTTGAAAGTTCAGTACAAAGGTGAGATCTAAGCTTTCTAATTAGATTGAATGCAGTATGACTTAAAGAATAGTCTTGATAATTACAGAATTTAATGCAAAATAATATTTAAATGAAAAATGATGATTTTTTTTTTTTTTACAATGAGAAGTCCTGCAATTCGCATTCAGTCTTTAATCTTACTTTTTAGAGCAGAGATAAATTGTTTTGCGCATCCGTGTATAAATTGAACGCTTGAACCTCACATAGTTTTATTAAAAACTGAGACTATTATCATTTATTTAAGCTTTCCTGGATGAAGCTGATAGGTCTGCAATTTGGATGCAAAACCTTGATTCCGGGCATTATGATTTTTCATTTTCTCTTGCATAGAATTATATTATGAACTCAAGTTTTCCCCCTCCCCTTCCATCCACACGTGTCGTCCCCCCCCCCAAGTTGTTTGATGCGGCTGAAATTGAAGGCTGAAGTAGAAGGGGCCACTTAAGTAGTGAAGGGTTTTTCTTTGTAAATAATAGATCAAGAGCACCGTAGCTGTATCTAATGGAGCCGTATGCAGCCTCCGTTTCAAGGACAGCGCGGGGTTTAAAAAAACAGAACCATAGTTCATCCCCGTCGCTAACCTGTGGTCAGTTTGGCTGCTGCTGTTGGCCAGTCACATGTTTTAATTCCTCAGACACGGTGTTTTGTTTTTTTTTATAAACCTCTGATAATACCGACACATGAATAGCTGGGATGATCGCCGGGATTTCCGGACCGAAATGACAAGGGAAAATAAAATAGAAAAGGGGTATTTTGTAAAATCTATCTCTTCTTTTCAAGCCCAGGGGTTTACCTGAACACCAATAAACTTTCCTTAAAAACAGCGAAGTTAAGGGATGCTTTCAGAGAAGCTGAGCTAGCCGCTCTCCAGATTTCTTCTCCTTCTTATGTTTTAATCTGATAAACATATTTCAAAATCCGCGCCTGATTGCTTCTTTGAGTTACACTTGAACTTACTTAAAGGCTGGGGGAAGAATCTTATTCCGGGCATGCAGTAGAGTATTTCAGATTTCAGGAGAAATAATTCAGCATTCCTCGGTATTTTGGAGAAAATCTTTTACGCTTAACAGATGTTCCCCTTTTCTTTCATTTTAGTCAAATTTCCTTCGCTTTATTCTTCCAACTGGATGCAGTTTCCACATCAAAATAAGTAACAGGGTATTATTGGCAAAACCAAGACAATTCTTGTCAGAAAGGTAGATATTTAGAAAAAGGCAAACCCGGGTTCCCTGCCTGCGGTCCAGCAGGCTTGTGTGAATGCAGTCAGGGACTCTGAAGTCCTTTCTCAGGCAAAACTCCCCTTTGCAATTGATTACCGGGATCGGGCCCTAACTGAAAAGTCAAATTCCTAGAAATTTCAAATGCAAAACAGAATATAAAAAAAAAAAAAAGCTGTTGCAAGACAAATTCATTCTGTTTTACACTCCCTTCTGTGCTTACAGCAGTCTGTAGCAGTGTCTGTTCCTTGAATGACACTGGTATATTTGCTCGTAAAATAATTCATCTTTCTTGTGTCACTCAATTCTTTGCTTTATGAAATATTGTAAAATCAAAAGAAGCAGTTTCTCTGGTGATTTCTTGCAGAGTCTGCATTCAAAACCAAACACAAATATTCACTGAGATTTTTTTACATAATTATCTTCTGAACATTTATAGTTTGCCTAGAAATCTTTTTATATTTTACTTACTATCGTTGTTAAATACACACTGATTCATTGTGTGTTGCAATCTGCTTCGCTTGTATTTTAAACAATTGTAAATGCTTTCTGACTGATAATTTGTTCGCTTAAACCAAAAATCTCCTGAGCACAGGTTACAGTCATCTGCGGTAAATTATAGGCGATAAAACGTAAGCTGTGCTTTGCCTTCATTCTCATCAGCGTTGGCAAGGGCTGTGGCAAACAGTAAAATGTCCTAAATGAAATTTTGGAAAGGGGAAGAAAAAAAAAAAAAAAAAGGCCACCAGATTTACCATCAGTCGTGAGTCTCGCAATTATTATTTTTTTTTTTTCTCTTCTGCTGGAAAATAATTTTGCAAGTTTTTCAAGCGCCAGCCAGCCGTCTCCGTTTCATGTTCCGCATCCCCCCAAGAGCGGCCGCGCCGAAAGGCTCGTTCTGCGCCGGGTTCGTTTCTATGCGCGGGCAGGAAAACGCTACGCGGGAGACGGAGGCACCTCACCAAACCTCCCAGGGGTTCTCCTCCTGTTTTCCCTTCCCTCCGTCTTCTCTAGTTTGTTTCCATCTAGCAACAAAAAATTACAGAAACCCCTTCAACATAACCTTTTTTTTGCCTTCCCCCTTTCACCTTCCGCCTGCTTCCCAGAGAGATCAGATGTGGAAAAGCCGAAATCCCGGAATATGACGAGCCCATTAAATTAGATGATTCCTACGATTTGTTTCCTTGGTAGTTCTCAGCCTTCTTTTTTGTACTTTCTTAGCCAGTGCCGGGGAAAAAAAAAAAAGGCGGCTTGACAGCTAATAGATACCCCTGCCATCAATTGCCGAGACATTTTGTCTTTTGTGACATTGAGGAAAAGACAAGGAAGGGAATGGAAGCAACTAAAAAATGTCAAAAGATCAAAAAATCAATGGGCTGAAGGAATGCGATCTGTTTATCGGGGTGTAGCTGCTCTTTCTGTTTGCATTAAGTCCGAGTGAGTGTCTTTGGTCGCCACTAAACTTGCTTTTATTCACTCCCTAGGAGATGTAATACAAGCATGAAACGATGGCTCACAAAGCGGGCGCAGCGGCGAAGTAAATAAATAAATAAATAAAGCAAGCCGGGGCTTCTTTAAAGACCACAAAAACAGGTTTATTGCCTTACTTTTTTTTTTCTTTTTTTTTGCCTTGTATGAAACACGCTTACCTTTCTCCAGAAACTTGTTGCTGAGCGCAGCAAATGGACCGTGTTGTGTCGACACGGGTGTCTTGTTTCTGTGTTACCGGGAGGTTATTTTTATGTATTTATTTTTGAAAATGTCAATAAAATGAAAAGAGGGCGAGAGTTCAGCGAGCGGAAGTTCTGGCAGCTGATTGAATGCATGTGCTTGGCGCTTGACAGTTAGCGTCAAGTCTTTGGTTGGACTTTCCCTTTGCTTTCCCGGGCAGGGAGTTGGGTTTGTTTTCTCTGAAACATGAAAAGAGTTGGGCAAATGCAAATGCGAGGCAGCTCCGGCGTGCGCCAGTAATGTAGTGCTTGCTGGGGTTTTAAAGTCGCTGGATATTGCATAGCTCATAAATTCTTCACAGGCATGGATAGGGGGGGTGTGGGGGGGGGGAAAAGATGTGTGTGCGTGTATCGGGAGAGCGCGCGCGTGTGTGTGTGTGTAAGTGCTGTGCCAGCCTATGAGAACCAATGGAGCAGACAAGGCGACGCTACTATCTGTTGGACAAATTTTTTCTCGCCCCTTGTAGTTGTTATGTGATAGGAAGTATGGCGAGGGCTGCATATTTTATAAACTTTCTATTAAAGTTGTGGCATGTTATCATAAAACTGAATTGCGATACTTTGTATTACACTCTGGGATTGAGAGATAGACATAGGATTAAAAAAACAATTTCTAGGCATTTCTAGATGATAAATTTAATTTTCTTTGCTATTTGGAGGTCTTCTTTGAAAATGCAATTGTAATGAACGCATTCAGAACTGGAGAATAGATTTACCCTTGGCTTCAAATAGTTGACGTTATCAGGCTCTGTCATTCGTTCCTTCCTATTTTCGGGCTGCTAATTGATGTTTTTGATGTCAGCAAGAAAATTGAAGAAAATGTCATGTGTGAACCAGTGCGGAAGTTAATAAGATTGACTTCGTTGACAGAATTTACAATGAGCGCAGAGACCGCATAATGGGACCGCTGCGAATTCGTGTGCTCTCTTTGGAGTCAAAATTGACACCTCACGCTAGGCCAGCGGTCGATAGGAAAGATGCAACATTTGGGAAGGTTCCTAATCTCAGGTTTTTTCCTCTTCCTTTTTTTTTTTTTCCCCCTCCTTCTTCTTCTCTCTTTTTTTTTTTTTTTTTTTGCCCTCCTCTTTTACCTTTTGGTCTACGGAGCTTATTTAGTTGCACAAGCAGCTGTTTATCCAGAGGGCTACCGCTTTGGACCAAGCCAGAGCCTTAGTTCAGTCTCTCAGCGCTCCTCAACAATGCTCATTTTTTATGCTGTTTTGAGTCTGAAAGCAAAAGAGTCTTGAAAAGGTTAGATTACGATGTGTCTTAAGGAAAGCTATACTAATATTGGACAGGGTCATTGCATATGCTTGGGCTATGTGCAATAAAGCTGAAACGTAAATCCCCTCCATATAAAGGAAGGAAGCTGTGGGACACCTACCTGAGGTTTAAGCATAACAGAAGACTACAGCTAAGCATTACTCTTCCTCTGGGCTCCAGTGTGTGTGCATCTATGTGAGCATGTACGCCTGCATGTGCAACCTCCAAAACTTCGGACTTTCGCCGAGGTGGTTTTTCCCCCCTTTCTTGGTTTGTTTTTGTTTTTTTTTTTTTTTTTCTTGGATAAAACGGGAATTCAAACTTTTTTCAAAGTAGCAAAAGGCTTCACTGTAATAGTTTAATTTTCCAGTAATGTGACAAAGTTTATTGGATTTGTGTGTATAATTATGGAATGGATTAGCCGAGTTTGGTTCAGTGCATCTGATTATTTTCTGGCCTTTAGGGAAATGCGCTAAAACCCTAATATGTCCACTACCCCCAAGCGGTCTCTTTTTGAAGGCGCCGCACAAAATGTGGTCTCTACTAGCGTTCAGCCTCCAAGGATCTTCAGTGAGAGACATTATTCTTGGAATATCCAATTAATTCCACGGGCAGTGATCAGTTAGCGCTTCTTCTTCCTTTCTCGCCATTTGAAATGCTAACACAATGAATATTTTCTCATTGGTCTGCGTCCCTCGGCTAAGCTGTTGCCGCGGGCTGAGAATTTCATCGACTGATGAGACCAGAGGCTGCGCCGATAAAAGGTTACAGTACGTGATTTGCATGCCAAGTGGGGTTTGGTTTCATGAACTTAAAAGTTCTTTAACTTTTATTTGACTTTTTTTTCTTTTGTACATAGATGAGGGTTGTTGGAAAATTTTTTTTTCCCAAATTTTCTGGTTTGTTTCCCAAAAAAATCACTTAAATTAGCAGTTAGTGCACATTACAGTTTTGGTTTGGACCCTCTTAAGCAAACAGGTATGAAACGTGAAATCTTTTGTACAACTGAAACAAAACTAAGCCTCTGCTCCAATCAACGAAAACTTAGGTGTAAAAAAAGGCTTAAAAATTGTAGGAGGTTTCCAAACAGATCTGACCAAGTCCAACGTTTCCGTTTTCTCTTGTAGTGCAGTGTCGGAACGTATCTTTAGCTAGGCTTTAATTCCTTCGGCAGTTGCAGTACGTTCTGTGAGGCATAACAGAATGAAAGTAATATATTTGGCTTTTGTATGTATTAAAAGAGGGAAATCTCTGTGTCTTTTGAGCGATGGGAGTCGGAGCCATGGGTTAAAACGACACTAGCACATTCTGGAGAGTGATTAAGACAGACTGTTTGGCGCTGTTATTCAATGGTAAGTTGGTGGAAGTTCTTGAAGTATTAATTATGTTCCATCAAGCACGAGCAAATACTCCAAGAGCAAAACAAGGAAGCTGTTATCTTTGTCTTCAGCACAGCATTTTGCACAATTGCCTGTGCGATTCAATCTGAAATGTTGTCCATGGCAGCTAAGATGGGGTTCCAGGACTGAACGGTGCCGTGATCCTGGGGTAAATGAGCCGATCCTAAAAGTCAGAGTTAAACTAAATTGAAACAAAGCAACTACCGCGCGTCAAATGCAGGCTTTTATGATTCGGTGAGGGTGACGGAAGGTGGTGCTGAAATAAAACCACGCACAGAAGGTCTGCGCTCTGTGTTGTTCTCGACTTGCAGAATGCCTTAGATGTACGTTGTAAGCCGTTGACAAACTTTGTTGGTTTAGAGATGTGACGGATGTATTTTCTGATCTGAGAAGTATTTGGGGGATAGAGATAATTTTTTTTTTTCATCCTCTTTTCCCTCTCCCCCCCCCCCCCCCCCAAAAAAAAAAAAAAAAGAGCATCAGCCTTCTGCGTGACTCTAATCTTAGAGGCTGGATAATACGGTTGGAGATTTGACATATTCCTACTGAATAAAAATCAGGAGACCCTTACCAAAATTGTTAGCACAAGGGACTGGCAGAACTAGGTACGGAGCGGGGTGGGTTGGTGTTTTTTTTTCTCTCCCCTTCCTTTCCCTAGCTGTCTAGGAGGAGTAAAGCAGGTGGCTCCCCGTGGCTGACTTTTCATGACAACATGCCATTAGAAATTGCGGTCCTGTTGATCAATCCACTCGACATGACAGCTTTGCCGCAAGGCCTGGCTCTTTGAGCACCAGCGCTCTGGCTTTTCCCTCCTTTTTTCCTGCACTAATTGGTGAAAGTTTTTACTGTGCTTGTGGCATAGGAAATTCTTTTGAACATTGTCACAATCAAGTGTTGACTTCTTTAGAATTGCAAGTAGGTTAAGTGAGTATCAACATTAAAAAAAAAAAAAATCCACAAAAGGTATAACTATCGAAATTGTATTAAAGTAAAATTGGGAAAACACGCTGATTGAGTTATCAAAAAAAAAAAAAATTTGATGCAGAGGAGTCAATTAAAGTAACGTTCCTTTTCAACTTTACGTAGTCAAAGATGCTACCATGTTTGTGACTCAAAAAGTAGAAAGGAAGAGGCAAATTTAGAGTTCTTATTTTCTTTTTTGCTTAGTCGGAAGCACAGAACCGAGCCACGTCTTTCAGCTTAAGTATACACAAAAAATTTAATAGACAGTGGATTTTTCAGGTGTTTTAAGATGCTTTAAACCATTATGTATCAAATAAGATACCTTGGCGAATTCTGTTTCTTAAAAAACAGAAAAGAAAAAAAAAACCAAAACGTAAGTGCAGTCTTCGGGAGGAGGAGGAGGCGGATAGCTGTGTGTTCGCACATAGCATGGGTGAGCTAATTGAGCATTTGTGTGATTCTTCCATCAGAAATGCAGTCGGGAAACTTCTGTAGCAGGTTTTGTGAGAAACTCCCTCGGCTGAAAATGGGATTATTGATGTTTGCAGATAAAAAGTTTATTAAAACATTGAATACTTGTTGACAAATTTAGGGAAAGATTCAAAAAATTTATATAAAATATTGTTATTAATGAGGAAAACAACAGATTTCTATTACAGGAAAATATTCTCGTCTAGTGCATTTGCTTAAAATGTACCTTTTAATTATTGGAGATAGAATTTTTGTTCTTAGTTTTGCAGGTTGCTGTCTGTTCATCCCTAAACATGAAATCTCTTTATTTTTACCATCCATAAATCTAGGAAAACCTTATTGTTAGCTGATGCAATTTCAGAGATGCAGGCGTTTTTAAAATAATCTGTGCAACTGCGCTGCGAGGATTTGTAGAACGAACACGGGGAAGAAATCGGGAGAGAACGAGTGACAAAGAACGAGAAAAAGGGATATATAAAGCGTGGAGGTGGCTTTTCTTTAATAATGCATACGTAGCAATAGGGGACTTTGGATAGAATTCTCTCAGCCCTCTTAAACCCAATCTAAGGTTAATTTATAATAAATAATTATAGTTTTAGCAGCAAAATGAGACCCTGTGAAGCTGAGAGGGAAAGGCAGTAATACAGTTTTAAAAGCTGAACGTGCTCCTAGTTTTCCATTGCAAGTGTAATAGCTACGGCTGTATTTTTTTTTTGTAGATCAGACATCGAAAGAAGCATAAATTCATATAATTAATTTTGCCATTGTAAAAATCATTTGCTAAAATTTGCATTATTAACATTATCAAGTCGCTGGTTGGTGAGACATCAGACATGACGAGTGAGAAGGGCAGCTTAGGGAGAATTGGGCTTTAAACCCTCAGCAGATCGGAGTTAGGATCAAAGGCGCTTGTTTTATGTGGCTGTGTGACACTTTGAAGTCTTGACTGCACCTACAGCACTCATTTCATCAGGTTCACTGGTGTCTTAATAGCAGATCAATAAGTTTCAAAGTCGGAGAGTTAATTTGATACTAGTGCTGATGTGGTCGTGCTGGGGAAGCAGAGAGGCAGGCAGAGAAAGCGAGCCTATTAACCATCCTGATAGGGAGAGGTGTGTTACCGGTGTTGATGGGGACCCGTAAAAATCCAA
>NC_086289.1:5067678-5087678 GCF_963924245.1 Chroicocephalus ridibundus | reverse complement strand
GATAAAATTGGCAGGTGGAAACATTTTGATTTTCCGCGGGCTCAGAGACTGCAAATATTGTGTCACAACACGCCAACTAAAAGCGGCGGTTGCTTTCTTTTTTATTGGTGCTGGCTGCAAGATGTTAGTGTTGCTTTTAAAGAGTGCATAAACTTTGTAGTTTAGGTGGACTTGCGGCTTCTGTTATTAATTCCTGGTTTTGAAAGGTTTATCAGTTGAACACAAAATATTTGCTTTAAGATTAAACCTGGTAGGTAAGACTGTCAGCTGAGGGGGAGATTTGTTTTGGAATTAAAAAACCCTTCTCAGTCAGTTGTTGGCATCTTTTGATTTACAAGCCATGACCTGAACAGTCGTTTTGGGATGGGCATGCTTGGATCCTGCCCTTGCCGGGCGTGATTTCGTGGCGTTCATTTTTGTCACCAGATGCACGAGAAGAAAATAGAGTGATGCTCCTGCCGCCGCGAAATTAAGTGCAGAGCATCGCTGGGCTTGCCAGAGGTTTCCCAACAGCGTGCCCCGGCACAGCCTGGTTTATCTCCCTCGGGAGAAAGCATGAACACCCCAGTGCTCTTGGCTCGGCCTCCTGCTAATGAGCACCCTTAGTTTTACCTGGGAAATATGAAAAATTACAAAGGAAGGTCAGAGATTAGGTAAAAGAGTTGAGTTAAGGCAGCGTGAAACCACAGGCAGTAGAGGAAGATTTATTTTGCTGGATTTATATCAGCTCTTTAGGCCAGATTCCAGGTCTTGCAGCTACAATTCATGGTGGCAAACACTGCAGCTGGGCTCTTCATTTGAGCCGGCATGGGAGCTTTATCACCCTTGTCCAGTCGGATGCTGCTTCTTATTTGCCAGCCAAGCCAATAGTGATTAAATGGCATTTCTCAGCGTGCAGGTTGGAGCGTTATTAGCTCTTATCTCTAATTGCCGTCATTTTGAAAGTGTTTCGAACAGATGGCTCTAAGAGAATAAGAGTGAAAAGAGAGCCTTTTATACCTGTGACAAACAAAAAAAAATATGCTTGCCAGGCTTCCAGCTCGAGCTTCTGGGGTTAAACGTGGGGGAAATAGGCCAAATCCCACTCTGGCTGCTGCAGAAAAGGAAACCAGGGACACCAGGACTGTCCCGGGATGGATTCCCACTCGCTAATGTCTGTTTGCCCTTTCAAGGTGACCCTGTCCCCATCCTGCTCTGCCCTGCCTGGTGGGAACGTGCTGTTGGGGGCTCACCAGGCAAATGGGCATTTCCCTGTGCTTTGGCAGCTCTGGGGAGCCAGCACCGGGTGGGGCGTTTTGGTGGGGTGTGTGCACAATTGTTACCTGTATTAAATCATCGCCTTTAAAATAATTAAGCTCATTACTAGATTATGTGCTACAAAGTCTGGGTGCATAAACCCTTAGCACAAAAAATTCTTTTATTTTGCTAACTGCTTAAACATAAAACTGCAACAGAAAGAAATTGTTCCCGTGACTCATATTTTTCATCATTTGGTCATTAAATAGTGATGGATATAAACCTATAAAGTACCTAAACTGAACCTTTTAACAATCCATGAGCAATACTATCATTTCTTTAATAGAACTCGCTGACCGTGCCTTTCTCAGATGCCATTTGTCATTTTCAGCGTACAATAATCAATAACTTGGCTTTGAAATAAATAATATAACAGTCACAATATATTATCTTTCAGGCTGGCCTTATACTAACCATAAAACAAGACTTGGAAAGATGAAAACTTTAGGTAAATGCCAAAAATGAAATAACTGAGAGTAGGAGCTAAACGAACAAGATGCTTTACATAGTTTCCCTTCCAAATTCATTCATACTTCCCTTCCTTTTAGGAAACTGTATCTGTGTCCAAAATAATAACAAGAATTTGGCATGATCTGATTTCGTGTTTGGGACAAATGCCACCCCCTCATTCCCTTGCCGTGGGGCTGGTGCAGCATTGCTCTCACTAGGTCAGCAAGGGCTGTAAGCACCAGCAATCAGGCTGCTGTTATTCACCAGAGCAATTAAACACATGCTAAGTTTTAAACATATGATTGTTACATTAAAATCAATAGGGCCCAAGAGCGCGCATGAATTAAACGTCTTTCTAAACGCAGCTGGAGTTTAGAAAAGCAGCTCCATGATGAGATTGCTAAATCTCACGGAAGTTTTGGGGACCTTCCTCGGGCCCCGGGAGAGCAGGAGGTGGCACGGGCGTGCTGGCTGTGCTGCACACAGTGGCACGTGTCAGCTGTCCCTGCGGGGACACCTGGGGAGCCATCATCTGGGGAGATCCCTGACGGTGCAGCGTGCTGGGCTCCTTCTCACAAATGCCTCAGACGGGGTCTGTTGCAAAATCTAGACGTGTCTGTAGACACGGACATAAATGCTGTCTGCTTCCTGTCCCACCATAGAAATCTGTTCATCTGAGTAGAAAGGACAGCCTGGAGCACTGTGCAAGACCGGGTACATGTAGGATGCAAGAGCAAGCTGAACTCTGCGATTCCTCCTTTGACCAGTCCTTGCTCAAATCTTAAAATGTCCCACCTATTTATTTTCCTTGACTGAATTTTGCCTTCCAGAACTGGACTGGTGGTTCATCACTTGACCCAAAAGCGAGCCTGCACTTTCAGCTCGGGGGCAGGTGTAAGCGGGGAAGAAGCCACACCTTTATCAGGTTCAGGAGAACAGTCCTGAGAGCAGAAGACCCCCTAAGAGATCCCTTTTTCTAGCTCACTCTTAGGAGTGAAAGCTCAGAGAGTAGTTTGCGTCGGAGTAAAACCTCCAGGTCCAAACCTTTGGTGCAGCTGAAATCTGCTGGCTCTAGCACTGCTCCATGTCCCTTGCCCGCATCCTTCATTCAAGAGGGAGTTCTGTCCATAGAAGCTGACAGAGAGAGAAGTTTGTGCAGCCATGGGCTTCCTCTCGCACCCGAGCCACCCGGCAGGGCAGCGCCACCGCAGCTGGGGCCACTGCGGTCCCTGTCTCCCTCCCTGGGACTGGATATTTTCTGATTAAGGAGAGAGGTGCAGGTTCCTGCTTGGCAAAGTCGCTTTTAAGTGTTTCAGGACTCCCTGCTGAGCTTTTCAAAAGTTTGCCAAGTCTGAAAGAGCAAGGGAAAAGGGGAAGACTTTGTGTAAATTCTGGTGGTTCAGGCAGCATTTTCTCAGCCATCAGTGTAATGGCTTCAGCTGCACTTCCCAACTGAGACCGCTTTTTGGAAGCTCTCCCGGGCCACGGCGATACCCCATGGAAGGGCCATCCCCAGCCCTGGAGGAAGGCACTTGCTGGCAGAGGAGAAGCCATCAGGGAGCTTCCTAGCAGATCACCCCCAGTGCTATTTAATTGCTGAGATTTCGATATAAACAACAGAAGTTCCTGTCCTCAGGTCTGAGCGACCCTTGTCACTCTTATGGTTTGAAATAATGATAACAATTAAAACCACACATTAAACCGCTTACATCCCCTGCCGCAGGTGTAATCGATACGGCCCCAGCACACGCCGTCCAGTTGAGCCACTTCGTCTTGACCACCTTTTGGAAGTCACTTAATCACCTGTCCTTCCCCTGCCCCGTCTCGACTGCCAGGTCTGCAGGGCAGAAACGGCCAGAGTAACGGCGGCTTAGCGCTTCAGACAGTGAAGTCACAGCCTCCGCTCCGCTCCCCAGCAGCTCTTGTAAACACAAATAATTAATTTTACATTGTCTTTTTAAGAACAGGAAAGAGGGAGTTTGAAGAAAGTGATTTAATTTGATTCGCGCTCTTACTTTTGAGCGGAACTGAAGGCTACAATTAGGGTGACGAACTGGGAGAGGCCAGGCAAGGAGGAAACTTTAAGACCTCTGAGGAAAGATAACTGGAGTCTGTAGAGCATCTATTATAAGTAACGCCAGCACGTGAATCTAAAAATAGCTGTGTGTATATGACTGATATTAAAAATGACTGATTTAAAAGAAAGTGCTTCACCTCTGTTGCCAACCAGGAAGGTAGGTCTCTAGTATTCTCAGACTTAAATGCTGCCAGTATTTCACGTTAGGATAGTCATAAAGTTAAAGGTTAATAGGCTGTACAAATGACAGAGTTTAAAGGGAAAAATGAAGATGGGAAGATTTCTAGCACTTAGGGAACATTTTAAAAATGAAGCTCCTCTGCCTAATGCAATTTTTCCTATATTCTTTCTCACGCTGTTGATCATTATTGAAAATATTTCTATTTGCATAAGTGATTTCTCCTTCACTGCCCACCTCCGTTTGCTTTTTGGATCATCATTACTTCCCACAGTACATGATGAGTCATAATCCTGCTGCCTGCCATAACACTCTGCTGCCGTGACAGTGTGATCGGGCGAAATTAAAGCCGTAGCCTTGGAGGGAGGATGGGCAGGGAGACCCAGAGCATGAGGAAGGCTTTAATTTAATTGCAAGTCATTAGAATTGGCAGGATGAGGAGGAAGGCGAAAAAGCGCGATGCTGGAAGTGGGATTTGGCTGTGGTGTTTCAGATTAGCTCAACAGATGTTGTGAGAGGCAAAAGCGTATTGCTTGTCTGCCTTGCTACTGGGGGTGGCGTGCACCTTGTTCCGTAACACTGGAGTTGGAAATTGAAGTCTAACGGCCAGATTAACATGACTAAGATAAATACTTTTTATATGGAGGCTGCCAGTCACCGCATTTGCTTTTGCCCTGATGAAGAGAAATTCTCCCTTGGTTTCTGTCTAGGCCTTTCAGAGTGACTGGAAGAGGCCGTGCTTTGAACATCGCTTCTTGTTGCTCTCCTGGGACGGAAATTGTAGCGAAGTGTGGATCTTTAAATTGTACTGTTTCTTGGGTGGCCCAAATGCCCTTCCCTCCATCTGATCAGTTCCTGCCTGGAGAAGAGAAGACTGAGAGGGGATCTCATCAATGCTCATCAATATCTAAAGGGCGGGTGTCAAGAGGACGGGGCCAGATTCTTCTCAGTGGTGCCCAGCGACAGGACAAGGGGCAACGGGCACAAACTGGAACATGGAACCTAGAACATCTCAACATGAGGAAAAACTTCTTTCCTTTGAGAGTGGCAGAGCCCTGGCACAGGCTGCCCAGAGAGGTGGTGGAGTCTCCATCTCTGGAAATATTCCAAACACGCCTGGATGCCTTCCTGTGCCACCTGCTCTGGGTGACCCTGTTCTGGCAGGGGGGTGGACTAGGTGATCACCGAAGGTCCTTTCCAACCCTGTTATTCTGTGATTCTGTCATCACAGGAAGATTTAGGCTGGAGGACATCTTCTCCAGCCCCTGAAATCAAGGTGGTCTTTTTCATCTTGTCACAGGTACAACTACCACACACATCGTAAGGCTCAACCTCAATAAACAGTTGGCTGTGAGTGAAGGCGCTTTCCAGACATTTATTCTTACTGCTTTCTTCATGCGTGCAGGTGACTGACAGTCACTCCAGGTACCCCTGAAGTCTGGGTGTGCAGAGACTCTCCCTGGGTGCGCTGCCTGGGAGGCAAATAAAAAGTCTGGGCTCTGCTTGGCTTTAACGTCTGGTGCCATGCGGGCCTCCACCAGTGCCCCTGCTTAAAGCTTTTCTTCCTCTGTGTTCTTCAGGTAGTTTCTACTTTCCTGCAACACGTCCTTAAAAACTTTCCGGGCCTGTGAGATGCTGAAGAAGTCAGATATTCCTGATTTACAGGAATAAATGGAATAAATTGTATGGAATGAATAAGACTGCTGAGCAAAAGCCTCCTCCACTCTGGAGCTAAAATGAAGCAGAGAAAGGACCATGCCTTGGTGCTCCCTCTGGTAACGAATTTTATGCCTCTACCACAGGAGCAGACCTTTGTGTCTGCACAGAAGCTTCCTGAAGTTGTAGGAGATGATCCTTGCAGAGCTGCTTTGGAAATCAGGACATCAGGCTTCACATTCCCTGTTCACAGAGCGAGGTAAAACCTTGGGAGCTGCCATGACAGGTGTTTTAAGGATTACTGTTGCTCTTCGTGTCCTGCAGCAATGACTTAAGGCTGCAGTGGTGCCGTTTCATGCTATGAAAAAATATGCATAGCATATATTCACAAATTTCTGTGAAATTTCCAGGAACGTTGAATGGTGAGATCTTGTTTTCTTCCTTTTTGACTTGAGTTTCTATATTCCGGTCCTCAGTTTCTGCTGTGCCGTGTATCTTCCAATCACTGTAACATTAATTTAGCAGAACATTATAGCATTGAAACTCTTGTTTAAAAGATGTGCAAGCATTGTGTTTCTTTTGCGCATAACACTGCATAGAACATGATAAAAATATTTTTTAAAATTAAAGCAGAGGTAAACCCAGCATAACCTACCTCCTTCTTCCTTCCTGCAGGGACTAAAATGCTGAGTAAAAGAAAGAAAAGGGTGAAGGAGTAAAATGTTTGCAATCCTAACAGATTTCTGAAAAATTTCTTTTGCCATTGCTTGGATGAAAAACTTTTGCAAGATCTCCAGTAATTAATTGCAGAGCATTTTCCTTGTCTGAAACTATAAGTTGTGCACTGCCTTTGGGAGAGTTTGCGGCTCTTCTTTCCACGCTTGGGACCCCTTTGCTCTGCAACTAACTTCTCAGGTCCAAATAATTGGACTTTTGTATTTGTATTTTTGATGCTGAGCCTTTGTCTCTGTGGCAGCTTTGCCTCAGAGACCCACACACTGCTGGCTTGGCCGGGGGAGCCCTTCATCCCTCCCCAGCAGCAGTTACTCGCCTAAGCAGGTCTGCGGAGTCGGTGGAATTGCTTGTGTGAAGAAGTGCTCACCTAAAAAGCGAAGGGTCCTTTCCATTTGGTCCTTTGTAATTTCTGGTTCTTCATCCATTTTTACAGACAGATGGAATGGTTATAATGTTCCAAAATAAAAGACAGTTTTCTTTTGAAAAAGAGGCCATGCCTAGAAGTTGAGTGCGGAAAATGCTGCCTGTAGCCTTTTATTAGCTTCATTCACTCTAATATATCTGCCTTGTATGCCAAGAAAAGTATAAACAAATGGCAGGGTATTGGTTTTTCAATAACAAGGTTTAAACCAAGGAAATAAAAAGCATATCCTATCTGACTCTATTTATGAAACAATTAATATTGTCAATGTCTTTTCCATCTCCTTCAAGTTACACATACTGCATAGACTTTGATATATCTCTAAGAAGTACAAAAAGTACCAACTGGAGAATAAACAGGGAAATACGCCAATGCTGTTGGAAAGGGAAACAATTTCTGTGTCTTCTTATGAAATGATTTGATATTAAAATAAACCAAGATGTACTTCTCCTGAATTTGCCTGTGAAGTCTCAGGGCACAGAAGACAAAGGGTCCTGGTTTTAGCTTGTAATCTCAGGATTTATATACAGATAATTATTTTGTTGTTCGGGACCTTTTACCATAGCAGTAATTCCAGTTCTTCTTTTTTTGCCCTTTGGATCACAGCAATTTAGCACCCAACCTCTCTCTCGTGCGCCCACACGAGCACGCAGCAGCGCTGGCCCTGCAGCCTGCTCACGGCAGGGTCCTCCAGGGACGCGGGGGGGGAGGGATGGGACCCACTCCCCCGCCCTAAGCCTGCGGCAGGGCGCCCCGCACGCTCCTTACGCTGCCGTGTCCTCTCAGCCCGGTGTCCGCGCACCCCCGGGTCTGCGCCCGGCACCGCGCAGCGCTCCGCGCCCCCCGGCGCTGTCCGTGGTGCTGAAGGGCGACCGCGCCGCCGGGGGGGTGAGCGAGCGGTACGCGTGGGGAAGCGTGTGATGGTACACCTATTTGTTACTGTATCAGTATCAGTATCAGTATTAGTACTATTAATATAATAATAGCAATAATTCTCTGCAAATTCAGATGGAAAGCTGTTCCCAGACAAAAGCAAAAACATTTTGGTAAGAATATCATCCCTAGCCCAAGTTTCCCAGGCCAAGATTACCGTAGCAGCTTTGCATTCCTGTTTTAATCGCCTCCCCCACCCTTGCTTGTCACCTGAAAATTTCAGAGCTGCTTATCAATAATGCTCTGTGTGTCATATGGCTGCAAAGCATTCCGATCAATATATTATCATTTCAGAGCTTGATTATGAAGGTGAAGGGCGTTATCAAGGACATCTGGAAATTCTGATCGGTGTTCTGCAGTCTCTGATCAGCTTCAGTGCTTTACAAGCATAGTTTCTGGAACAGAATAGGATCAAAAATCTCTAACTAGAGAGACAGTGTCTTATCCCCTCATTCATACCAACCCTTGCTGCCAATAGACAAACAAACAAAAAGCAGAGGTATCATCTGCACATTTGCCCTAGATTCTTTTAACATATCCTCTGCTCTTCACTCCATTGCAGCTCTCAAGCACAGCAATACATAACGAACTTCTCATGGCAGCGTGTTGTGTACTGTACACAATTTTCCTGACTGAAATATTTGAGGCAAGAGTGATCTAGAGAAAAATGGAAATATATTAAAAATATTTTTTTTTATGACAGCATTACACAAGTAATTTAGATCTCATAGTATGGGAATGACAACACATGCTTAGAATACACATCAGGCTGCTGAGGAGAAACAGCTAGTGTTTGCTTAATATGTTAGGATTATTATTTTGTCAATTCTCTTGCTCTGTAGATACCCAACAGTACTTAAATGTATTACATTTGATGCATATGCCAAGCTGAAATTGTTCCACTTTCTGTCATACATAATATTATTTGCCCTATCTGCCACCTTGAAAAAGATGTTCAATTGCGCACAGTCCCCTTTCATTGTTTTTTTCTGATATTATTCATGGGTCCTTAATGCAAGTCAAAAATATACCTAATGTAAAATAAGGTGAAAAAGGTCTCCCTTGGTTCCCAGCTAGCTTTGTTAGTGCTTCATGGCTGCTTCTCATGTCTCTATATGAGGAAGGAGTTTCAAGCTACCATTCTGGACTGCGAGGCTGAACTGGTTGGGTCCCTGTGGCTTAACGTCAAAGACAATCTCCTGTTACACGGAAGACAGTGGTACGACTGTGATGGCTATGATGTTGATGAAGCTGAGTATTGAAAGTTTTGCTCTCCACCAGCATTACTTTAATGAGGTTTATTACTGATGAATTTCTGATATGATTGCTAATGTTTAACTAAAATATATTAAAAATCTTTTCTGCATAATGTTTGCCTTTCTAATAAATTTCTAACTTTTCAACCATGTGGAAAAAGAAACAATGCATGCTACATAAATGTAAAGCCATGACTCACAGGAGGATGATTTGGAATTTGGCTTTGGGAGAAAGAACTTGTACCCCAGTGCAGTCATTCCTTGGCCTCTGGTGCTTTATCTTTATAATGTGGGTTTGAGCACTTATACTAATATATACAGAGGGTGGAAATAAGAAACTTTGTTATCTAGGATAAGGTTTTCCCTGGAATGTACAGAAACATTATGTGGAAAGAAGCCCTGAAATTTTCTTTGTTCTGTTTTGCAGAACTGGCAGAAGAGAGTCTGTGCACTGTGGGAGTGATGCGAGCACCTGAGCTGTCTGCATATCTGAAGACAAGATGTCCTGTTGATGCCCCAGCCAAAAAGAGGTAGGAGGAGCCTCCTGTGATGTGTGCATCACTTGGGCTTCTTGGGATTCCTGAAACATTGAGCTTGCCTGAGGAGTAGCCTTCCCTGGGGACTGGCAGGCAAGACAGAGTCATTAGTAAGTGCAAAGCACACTGAGGTCTTGACATAGAAGCTCTTGCAGAAGCACAAAATGACCCCATCATGTATTTTGCAAAACCACGAGCTATTTTGGGGATCTGCTGACTCAGAACAAGCTGGTTCAGATTGTCATGCCATTTATAACAAAAGTTCTCAGGGCAATGAGGGTGATCTCAGGATCTTTTAATAAAATTCAAGATACAGCTCATGTTCAGTACGTACGTTCAGCATAACTCTTGCACAATTGCCAAGGCTCTCTGATATGAACACCAGAGTCTTTATAAGCAGCTGATTTTTGAGTCAATGGGCTGTAACGCTTTTGAAATCAATGATTATTTAAGAACTCCTAAAACTGCACATTGTCTAGCTGCTGTGCACATAAACATTGGGTCTGCTCTGCTTTCTGTTGGCTCTCTGCAAATGGATAATTTGGTTCTGAGGTCTGAAGGATGAGTGTGGATTATAACACCTCTTTTCTAGCCATGCCAGTAAAACTTTTACCATACAGCTTTGGAGCAGTTTTTTATTTCAATAGGAGCTGGAAATACTCAGCACTTTTCAGTTGTGGTTCCAGGACACTCATGGATTTTCATAAATAAGCTGTTTGTGGCCACAGAGAGATCTGCTTAGTTAGGATTTCACCAGTGCTGATGTTCACCCAGTTTACTTTGATTATTTTTTTTCTTACATTCTGCATGGTATCTCAGAGTTTTCAACTTGGTATATAAACACCAGTCATTAGATTTAGAAACTGCAAAGCTACTATCTATCCATTGTTCTTTGGGTGTTTCTGTCCAGTTGCATTTTGAAACAGGTAAGATGAGTTACAGGAGAGCTTACGTTTGGATGAGACGTCAAAGAACAGCCCACTTCTGCCTTGAAATCCTCCCATGCTACTTTTCACAAGAGATTTCCTCCATTATATTTAGCTGACCTCTATTCTGTGAGTTCGCTTGCGAAAGTCATAAATTGTGCACACATGACTAATATCAACGCAAAGATGATTAGATTTTCTAGAAGTTGGACTGGTGGGCAGGTCACAATGACAAAAGTGAAGGATATTTTGTATGAGTTTGTGATGGCTTCAGGGCATCATATTGGGTTATATAGAGCATGTGTGTAGTGCGTACAGCTGTATGAGATGAAGGCCACTTAGACCCCATCATTTGCCCATCAGTTCTGTCTGCATGGATTTATTCCAAATTATGTGGAATTTGCAACAGCAAATTTTCACACAAACATCACAACTAGAATTTTTTCCTCTTTCCTGTAAAAACGATATTTTTGTGAGTCAGACACAGTACTGTGATGAGCCTCAGAAATTAAAGTATCATAAATTAGACAACCTGCTTTCTTGCAGTGATATAAGGTTCTAATATTTGTCAGGAAAGACTCTCAGCTTGCCAGGAAGCCGCCAGAAAACGGAGACTTACAAAGCCTTCCATTTAAAGGTACAAAAATGCCATTGTAAGGCATAATAAGGGAACAACTTTAACTGTTCCAAAATACCTCTCAACCCACACAACATCACAGACACCCTGGTACACTCAACCAAGCGAAACCTGAGATGGGCTGCGAAGCACAACTGGCTTGTGGTTTTTCCAGTCTTGAATAAAACATCCTTATCAAATACGTCCTGCAAGAGACATTGCTTTTGATGAGAAAGCAGCATCCCTTTTCTGGGTGACCTCTGTTTGTTTCCAATTGTGCGTTTCAGAAGAAGCAATTGAAAGAACGACAGGGAAATGCAATGTTTCTGAATAACTCAGATTTTTACAAAAAGGCCCTGATAGTATGTAACGGTTTGCAGTAGGAAGGGGAGAGCCATTGACAGTGGCTCAAACTCTACAGTAGTTAATCTTTGGCACTCACAAAATTGTTTTTAGCTGGCTAGACAGCGTAACAACAGCTCTAAAATCTGATGGTGGAAGAATTCATTGTGATTGCCTGCGAAAGGAGTGTTTCTGCGTGGGGCAAGCTGTTAACTGTGTTCTCATCCCTTCTTTCTTCTCCCTTTGAACATCTAAACCCTAATGCAAGGAGGCACTTCAGCACTTCCCTGTGGAAGAAACTGTTTAAAGTTAGCCATGAAATCAAGGAGTGTCTTCGATTACTGTTTCCCTACAATTGCTGTAAGGCCAAATGCTTCAAACATCTACAGGAGAGCACGAGGCTGCTCTAAGGGGCGAATCCTGGCTGGCCAGGGCCATCTTCTGCAAAGACATGGCAGGCTGTGCGGGAGGAGGTCCTACCCCTGTCAAAAACCTTCTGTCAGAGCAGAAGGAGGTGCAAACCTCACCCCTTCTGCCCTGCGAGTCCTGGCTGCGGTTGTCCCACGGCTGGGCTGCTGGGCGTGCTCCCAGGTGGAAAATCAAAGGAGCAAAGGAACCAAGCGCTGCACTTGCCTCACCCCCCTCGGGATGGAAAAGAGGAAGCTGAACCCAAAGTGACAGATGTTTGTCACTTGTGGTTGCAGCGGGAGACGCTCGGGGACAACAGCTATAAAGATGGTACAAGAAGCTGTGTGAAATGCAGTGATTGGAGGTGCAGCAGGTAACTTCTGCCAGGCAAGGAGGGCTGTTTGTCAGCACGGTGCTCTGCGAGCGTGGAAGAGCAGCAGGCTGCAAGGCAGGGCATTTTGGAGCTAATCTAAGCGGGGCACCACAGAACCACACAGCGCAGGTTCACACTTCAGCTTAGCAAGAGCATAGCTCTTTAGAAAAATAATGAAAAAGAAGAGGCAGTGCTGAGACAGGATAAATAAGGAGATAAATCACTTTGCAATACCATGCAAGCCAAAACCTGAAAATAAACAATTACTTTAAATCATATCAAGCACCTATCACAAACATCACATTTATACAATTGATCCATGGGTAAATTAGCCAATTAATTCTGAATTGGATCACTAATGAAATAATAATTATCTGTTTACAATGGAATGGTATGAGAGTGGGTCTAGAAACAGAAATAAAGAAAGAGTGCAGCAAAATCCACTCAGCTCCATCACCAGTGGGCATGGGGGGGATGGTCAATAACAGTCTTTAATGTCCAGCTATTGCTGGGGGGGGCCATAAATAAAATACAAAACATATGAGAATTCATGGGCTGCAAATGGCAGAGATGTAGAAAGGCTCTTTTAGAACATTGATTGCTGCTTTCTTTTTTTAATAAATAATTGCAAAGTGGAAAATTCTTTTGACTTCTTCAGAGTCCTGCTTGGTTTTCTGCCCCCGCTTGGCTTTCTACCACGAGTGGTTGTTTACCCTGAAAGACTCCGGAGGGATTAGGACCTCCTAGTTGTCAAAGCAGTGAAGGATAGACAGAAAAGGGTGAGAGTTTCAGTACAGAATGGTTTTGGTGACTCGTATCTAAATCAAGACCTTCACTGAGATGGAGAAGCGCACTGGGGTCTTCTATAAGAACTTGCAACTTTGTTTTTTTTCATGTAAGAGCTGCAAACAGATAAAATAAAGCTTTAGCCCAGGTCCTCATAGGATAGGTGAGAGCCCTGGTTAGGTGACTATTGGCTGTTTTCTGTATAGAAACTATTTTCTGTCTTTAATTTTTTTCTGTTTTCTATACATTTTACCCCAGAGTGGAGGAGTATTTCCACTGAAATAGCATTTCTTTGAAAAATTCCTGATAAGCTTTATTTTGCCTGATGCCTTTAAGTGAAAGAGTTGTTAACAAGAGCAGAATATTTCTGTAAACTAGAAATTGCTGAGACCCCATCCCTAAGATGCGTTTCGCAGATTTTTCATTTCTGCTCCTCCCTGTTTATCTAAACTGCTCCTCACAATGAAACTAACAGTTTAGAAATGGTCACATAGGAGAGATGGTGCTCTGAAGAAAGTCATGTACACTGAAGGTATATGAAATACCATGACTGTTGCAGCCAAAAATATTACGTGACTGGGTCTATGTAAATTTTCCCTAGATTTATAACCACAAATGTTCAGGGGGAAGCAGAACTTTAACAATGTTAAAGCTTGCAAGCATTAACAGTGACAAGTTTGGTTCAGATAAAAGGTGCCTTATTTCAAATTGCCGGGTGGGTGTCTTAAAAAGGGAATAGCAAGAGGAATCGGTTATATTTGATCAGAGCATTCACATGTTGAAATGTAGAGATTGTTATCCTCCCTGTGCCCATGCGCGCACTTCCCAGTCTATAGCTCTGCATATGCCAGGACAGATTTTTGCAGTGCTTGCTCACGTGGAATTCAGATGTTTAAGAAGCACGCTAGAATTGAGAGGCTGGTATGCTCTCTTCTCTCTTTCCTCCTTTCTTTCTTTCATTCGATCTTTTTCCCTCTTTCTTCCTTATTTCTTTCCTTATTTCTTTCTTTGTTTTTTTTCCCTCCTTTCTTCTTTCCTTCTTTCCTTCCTTCTTTCTTTCCCTCTTCTTTTTCCTTTCCTTTCCTTTCCTTTCCTTTCCTTTCCTTTCCTTTCCTTTCCTTTCCTTTCCTTTCCTTTCCTTTCCTTTCCTTTCCTTTCCTTTCCTTTCCTTTCCTTTCCTTTCCTTTCCTTTCCTTTCCTTTCCTTTCCTTTCCTTTCCTTTCCTTTCCTTTCCTTTCCCCTTTTCCCTTTTCCTCCCAGCCGCCGCCGCACAGTGGATGTACCCACGGCCCACACGCGGAATTTCCGCTGTACCGGAGGTCACGTCGCGGCCCTCCGGACCCAGACCCGCCCGTACCAGGCCCGGCCCCGCCACCGCCTTCCCGGTGCCCCGCCATTTTTCCTGCGGTGCCGAGGGACGCTCCGGTACCGACGCGGCGGGCGGGAGCCCCGTCCCGGGACGCGGGGCGCTTCGGCGGGGGCGGCGCGGCCCGGCAGGGGGCGCCCTGTGCGCGGCGGCGGGCCCGGGCCCCGGTAGCGGCGGCGGCGGGCGGCCGGGCCGGGCCGGGCCCTGCCCCGGAGCCCCCCGCCGCCGCCGGGAGGTGGCCGCCCCCGCCCCGCCGCCGCCGCCGCCGCCGCCTCGACGTGTGCCGCCGGCCCCGCTCCTTCGCGCTCGGTGGGACCGGGGCCGGGAGGCAGCGGGGGCTCTCCGGTGGGGACGGCGGCGCGGCCCGGGGGGAGCCCTCCCGCCGCCCTCCGAGGTCGTTCCTGCCCTAAGGCAGCCCGGGGCTGGCGGAGCGCGGTGCCTCCCGGGCCCGGTAGCCCGGCTCGGCGACGGCTCGGCCCGCTGCCCCCCGTCGCCGGCGGCTTTTGTTACCGGCGGTGCGGGGCGGGGAGCGGGGAGGGGGGGGCGGCGCGGCGGGGCGAGGGGAGGTTTTGTGGCAGGAGCGGCGCGGTCCGTGCCCATTCGCCTCCCGCCGCTCCCGTGGTGCTTCAGCCCAGCCGGGATCCTTTTGTGCTAATAGCCCCGTCCTCATTTGCTGCCTAATTGGACTATATAAAGGCAATAACGGGCGGGCGCTCGTAGCCTCCAGCCACAGCAGCACGTCGCAGGGGGGGCCGGGGCCGCGGCGGCTGCGGGCAGGGGCTGCGCGGAGCCTTCTCCTGCCGGCCGCCTGCCTCCCCGCCTAATCCCATTTGCCATTGTGCGTGCCCAATCGCCGTGTGCTCCCCGCGTTTAACTTGGATGACATTTTGATTTCATCATTAGCATCCGGCGCCAGGTTGACGCAGCAGCAGCGGCGGCGGGAGGCGGCGGCGGCGGCGGCGGCGGCGGCGGCAGCGACGACCCCGGCTCTCCGCCTGCCCGCAGCAGCCCCCCGGTGCCGCGGGCTGAGCGGTTCCCCTCGGCCCCCCGCCCTGCCGCCCCCCCATGCGAGGGGCCCTCGACCGGCCCCGCCGCCGCGCTCCCACGCCGCCCCGCCGCGCCTCTCCCCCGCCCCGCCGGGAGCCGCCACCTGCGCGACGGGCGCGGGCTGCGGGGCCAGCGGCGGGCAGGAGCACCGGAGGATGCCGGAGACCGGGCAGGAGCCGCCCAGCGCCCCGCCGCCGCCCCCCAAGGAGTCCTTCTACATCAAGAACCTGCTCAACGGCGACCCCCCCAAGCCGCCCCCCAAGCAGCCGCGGGCGCTGTTCGCCCCCTCGGGCAAGGCGGCGGTGGACGGCGCCGGCTTCGCCCTCTCGCAGGTGGGCGACCTCGCCTTCCCCCGCTTCGAGATCCCGGCGCCGCGCTTCGCCCTGAGCGCCCACTGCCTGGAGCGCGCCCAGACCTGGTGGTACCCCTACGCCCTGACGCCGGCCGGAGCCCACCTGCCCCGCACAGAAGGTACCGCTCCCCTCCTTCTCTCCCTCCATCCCTCCGTCCTTCCGTGCCCCATCCCTCTGTCCTTCCATCCCTCCTTCCCTCCATCCCTTCATCCCTCCGTCCCCCCTTCTCTCCATCCTTCTGTCCCTCCATTCCTCCATGCCTCCATCCCTCCCTCCCGCACCGGCGGGGACCGGGGGAGGCTGACAGCGGGGCGCCCCGGGGACCGGCCGGCTGGTCCCACCACCCCCGACGGGGCGCGGGGGCCGGGCGGTGAAGGTGTCTCTTTGTGTCCCTTATCCCTCCCCCCCCGCTCCCCTTCCCCTCCAGCCGCCGAGAAATCCCTGCTGAGGGACTCGTCCCCCGCCTCGGGCACCGACCGGGACTCCCCGGAGCCGCTGCTGAAGGCGGAGGGGGAGCAGAAGGAGCTGGACTCCAAGAGCCCCGACGAGATCGTCCTGGAGGAGAGCGACTCGGAGGAGGGGAAGAAGGAGGGAGGCGCGGAGGACTGGAAGAAGCGGGAGGAGAGCCCGGAGAAGAAACCCTGCCGCAAGAAGAAGACGCGCACGGTGTTCAGCCGCAGCCAGGTCTTCCAGCTGGAGTCCACCTTCGACATGAAGCGCTACCTGAGCAGCTCGGAGCGGGCCGGCCTGGCCGCCTCCCTCCACCTGACAGAGACCCAGGTGAAGATTTGGTTCCAAAATCGTCGCAACAAGTGGAAGAGGCAGCTGGCGGCCGAGCTGGAGGCGGCCAACCTCAGCCACGCCGCCGCGCAGCGCATCGTCCGCGTCCCCATCCTCTACCACGAGAACTCGGGCGCGGAGGGGGGCGCGGGGGGCGGCGGAGCCCCCGGCACCCAGCCCCTGCTCACCTTCCCTCACCCCGTCTACTATTCCCACCCCGTGGTCACCTCCGTGCCGCTCCTGCGGCCCGTCTGAGCCCGCCCGCCGCCGCTGCGCGGAGAGGCGCGCAAGTCACCGGCCCGCTTGTAAGTACCTCCAGCCACCCGTGCGATTTCAGCCGGCGGAGCGGGGAGCGGGGATGGGGGGGATTGGGGAAGGGAGAAGGGTGCGGGGGGAGGGGGACACGACCCCCTCGGCGGGTGGTGCTAAGAGGAAAGTCGCGAAAATTTAGAAAAAAACAAAAAAAATAACAAAAATGGGGGGGGAGGGAACGGAAAATAAGGAAAATGAAAGCGGGAACTTGTAGAGAACCCTGGAGCTGTCACACCTTTTGTAAACGTGGACAAAAACCGCGATGGTCTCTGTGGCTTTAGTTTTATTTTTGTAAAAAAAAAAAAAGAAGAAAAAAAAAGGATAATACTAAAAAAAAAAAAAAAGAGTGATCCCAGGCCACTCCTCGAGATTTGCCAAACGCTAACGGGAAGCTGAATTTCTGTTCCTTTCGGACCTCTCCTTCTGCCTCCAAATTGTTTAGGCTCTTCCTGATCCTGTCGTGACTCAAACTTCATCGGCCGCGGCTTTTCATTTAAGCAGAACTCGGTACCCATTTGCCTCTTTGCTTTCCCACATTTTGTACTTTTCCGTTTCTGTCATGGGACTTTATAACGAGCAAGAAATACAACCTCAAAGCGAACGGTCAAACACACCCGCACGCTTTGAGTGTCCCTTATTTATTATCGTTTACTTAGATGCTTTTAATCCTTGTTTATAATTCTTGTTTTCCTAGTTGTCAGGTTGTTTTGGGTTGTTTTTTTTTTTTCCTTGTAAAGTTATTTCGGTATTTTGGGGAGAAAAAAAAAAAACCTGTACCCTTTTGCTTTCTTTTGTAATTATTATTATTATTAATTATTATTGTACTTTTGAACTGTGCAATATTGTACGACGATTCTTAAAGCACTGCTTTTGTTTGAGTGGTGGAGGAAAGGGTTTTTAGCATTGTATAATTGCGTTCGTTCATGTTGTACAAAATAAATTAATAAAACAAAAAAAGAATTAAAAGCGAAGGAAAGTGAGAAGAGAGGAGCAGGGCATGGGAATAAGCATCAGCCTGGCTTATGCGAATAAATAAGGG
This sequence comes from Chroicocephalus ridibundus, assembly GCF_963924245.1. Taxonomy (NCBI): domain Eukaryota; kingdom Metazoa; phylum Chordata; class Aves; order Charadriiformes; family Laridae; genus Chroicocephalus; species Chroicocephalus ridibundus. Next base: position 5,069,792 of record NC_086289.1, on the reverse strand, counting down.
AGATTCGGTGAGCTGGGCGCTTTAAGTGAAGGACAATCAACTTTAGGGTAATTTTAATTTATTTGATATGATGTACAGTTTTCTTCTAAAGTCCATCGAGTATGTGGATTTTAATAGGCAGAAATCAAGTGAGGAGTGGACACCTCTAGTCTCTCTCTGTCTTAGTGTCTGCTCACCTGTTGTTTGACAATTGTTTGCTGTCTTCCCAAGGGTTTGGGTTGGTTTCTTTATTTTATTTTAATTTTAATTTGTCCCCCTTTCCGTTGTACTCTCTGCCCTCTCGCTTTCTGTTAGGGATCGGTCCTATTTTTAAAACAGCTTATATTGTTATAAACTTAATGTTGTGGTGGAAAAAAAATAATCAATAAAACCCGTTCCTTATCATTTTTTAAAGTGTGGCTTCGGAGAAAAAAAAACAAAAACAAAAACAAAAAACAAAAAACCCACATCAAAACAACAAAAAACCCCCGACCAAATAAAAGAGGCGTTGTCTGGGAGCGCTGCCGCCTGCTCGGCCGGGACTGCCGGCGGGGGGGGCGGCGGGGGTCCCCGGGAGCGGGGGTCCGGAGGTGCTCTCCGATGGGGACCGGGGTGGACGGGGGCGGGGGGGGGGCTTTTCCCCAGCCCCGCCGCATCCGGGGGCACCGCGGCTGGGTCACCCCGAGCGAGGGGTCCCAGGTCCACAGGGACCCTCCCCCCCGGAGCCGGCCGAGGGGGTGTCCCTTCCCACTCGGGGGCTTCCCTTGAACTTCTGGCCGCCCCTTCCTCAACCCCCGCCGGCTGCCTCGCCTCTCGGCGGTGCTGCCCTTCCCCTTCTCCCCCCTTCTCCGGGGGGGATTTACCCAAAGGCACCCCAGGGTGTCCTGTCCCGCCCCCCCGCGCCCTCTGCCCACGGCCGGAGCCGCCACTCGTGTTTAATCCACCCTTCGCTGTTCTTTCGAGATAGGATCGCTCTCCGCTTCACGAAGATTGGCCCGAATCGACGTGTTTATAGCGCCGAGGGCAGGATTTCGGGCCAAAGAAATCAAAATAAAACTCAGCGTTGCGAAAAGATAATGTTGCGTTTTCTTTTCGTTTGGGATAAAAACCCTGGCAATGGGTCGTAAATGAAAAATAAACAGAGTTTCGGAGTCAAAATACGCTGCTCGCTGTGTCGCCTACAAACAGAGTGATGCCTTTTCTGTTTGCACTACTAACTTTGGGACAAGTCGCTTGCAGCTCATTAAAAATATTGTTGTAATAGCAAATAGGTCTTTCCATTTTACAGCGCGGTAGCACGATGTTATCAAAAGGCGAGGGGAAAAAAAAAAAGAACAAACAAACAAAAAAACCAACCCAACATTTATTTGTGGTCGGTGTCCAGAAAACGATTCTGGCCCATCCCGGCCCTTTCCCAGCGCTTCACCCCGCCTCAAGCCTGCGCGGCCGCGGCCCCGCAGCGCGGCCCTTACGCGGGTGCGGAGACCATCCCGTCCTGCACCTCCCGAAGCCCTCGGGGGCATTTCCCAGGGGAAGGTTTGCTCTTGGTGGGGTGTGATGGGGCTCGGGCAGGCGCTTTTTTTTTTTTGTAATTAAAAAAAAAAAAATAGAAAAAAAAAGGAAAAAAGAAAAGGAAAACCAGAGCGCAGCTTTTCTGCTTCTTGCCGCCCTTGCACACCGCGGAATCGACAGCAGACAACAAGGTGTGAAACCCCGCAATGAAGCTGGGCACAGGCGGTGGGCTGAGGGCGAGTGACCCCGATTCGTTGTCCCTCTGCTCGCCCCCCTCCCGCAGCGGCACCGCCCGGGCTTTTCCTCCCTCCCCGGCCGAGAGGGAGCCCTCGCAGCGGGATGCTCTTTTCCTTCCGCCTCCGCGGAGAGCCGGATCGGGCTCTCAGGTTTTTCTCAAGCTCTCAAAAAGTCTCCCCAAACTCCATCCTGTCCCCAAACGAGGGGGGGGGGGGGGGGAACAGGAAAACGAGAAGCGAGCGGTTCCATCGCTCCCTCCTAGGGATGAGGTGACATTTGGCGGTGGATGCCCAGCGAGCCGGGGCTCCGCAGCAAGACCCGGCTTCCGCGGCCGCGCTGAGCCGCTCCCCGCCGGCCAGGAGCGGGACAAACTGCCAAGGTAAACC